>NC_079454.1:27813291-28058291 GCF_903798145.1 Danio aesculapii | reverse complement strand
AAATAAGCTTTTGTAATTTTAGAAATATATATATATATATATGAGCAATATCACACGAGTAACTCTTAGCAGTGCGATGTGGCTGTATATCGGCACTAGTGGGAGGCGTGCCTTAGTGTCCCACCAGTGATGATATACAGCCACATTGCACTGCTAAGAGTGTGATATTGCATTTATACAACAGTTCGATGGTATAATCATGCATATAAAAAAGAAAATCAAACACGGAGAGTCTCAAAACCCTTTTCTAAGAGGAAATACTTCCACCACTCATTCACATCTGCAGCTGAAACAGCAGTCAGAACAGCAGAAACCGTTGCTCATTCACTAATGTCACTTTGGAGCTGGTATTTTGCTGACTTTAAGATTATAATCATGAAACGCCATCAATTTCCCAGTATTTCTCTGTTGCAATCAGGCAATCACAATATTACTGTGGTATAAATACTACATCATGCAAAAGAGAGAGATTGACACTGAAAAGTCATTAACCTGTTTAATAATGTTTTGATCAGCTGTAGTTTGAAATTGTTTTTCTCATCTAAGGGCTTATGTGGTCTCTGTCGCCATGTTGTGGATGAACATCGTTAACCGCTGAATTTTCTCAGAAAATCTTAATATTTAAAAGTCACTATCCTTATAAACAAAACATAGTTGCAATCTAAATAACTACATTCTCGGCTAAAAAAAAACTCAAAAGTACATTGTTGTACAGCAGCTGCATATTTTGTCAAACTGTAGTATCCTCGGCTTGTCGCTGTATATGGGCGGAGTAATACACAAGAGTGAAGGGTTAAGAGGCTTGATGAGTGCTGTTATTTGCAGAATATCGCAGGGCTATTAGCCAATCAGATTCAAAAACCAGACGGAACCGTTGTGTGTATAATTTTTTTTATTTCTGGCGTGCTATAAAAACAATTTAGTCTAGCTCAGGATTGCCCAAAGTCGGTCCTGGAGAGCCGGTGTCCCAGCAGTGTTTAGTTCCAATCCCAATTAGACACACCTGAACCCACTAATCAAGCTCTCCCCGGGATACCAGAAACTTCCAGGTAGATGTGTTAAAGGAAGTTAGAGCTAAACTATGTAGGACATCGGCTTGAGCACCTCGGGTCTAGCTAGTAACTAAACATGGGTAAATGGGGAAAAACAACATCTGGATTGAAATCACTGACACACATCACAGGGGTCAAACGAATTATGTTTATTTCTCAAATGAAGGTCATTAAAAAGTAACAGAATCTACAAATGAAACAGGTTAAAACAAGATCACATAAAACGAGGATACTAGAGACCACGACTGTAACTCAATAACCTGAAAAAGAGCTTACACAGGATTATATGCTTCCTAAACAGTTTTCCCCAATAGCCTGCGACATTATTTACCCTGACATATATGAATGTGAATAGTAATTAATACTGACAGCAGTCGTGTGATTTTGACATCCCTAAACAGCCTTTCTTAAATAACGGCCCTGTTTATTAACTGCTTAAAAGAGAAAGCTCCTGAGGATTGACTGCGGGTTCCTACTCATCTGACATAATAGAAGTGCTTTGCCATGAATCCATTCTTTTAAATCTTTCCACAATGCATCTAGTTACCAAGACGCGTCGAGCTTAACGTTATTCTCAAACTCAAGCCTTGTTTGAAATGGCAGGATGACAAGAAAAGATATCTTTGGGAACACGAAATCTGTCAAACATCACTATACGAGATCAAAATCATAGGATAACGAAGGCCTAACGTTCAACTGCATATTTATTTTATAAAACCAGAGATGGCCTTGGAATAAAGAGATGAAGCTGGTTTGTTTTGATGCGGACGGTTTAACTGCAGTAGTATGGTTGGCCTGCATTGGCTCTTCGTCTCTTGCGACTTTGCTGCTGTTCAAAAAACTGACGGATATCCTCTGGTGTCACCACCTAAACAACAACAGAAGAAATGTAGACAATTAAAGGGATAGTTCACCCAAAAATTAAATTTTACTCCAAACTTTTCTTAGAAAGCGCCAAAAACCAAACCTGATTGAGGGCTGAGGGTAAATATACCAAACTACACTCAAAAAAAAAAAAATGTAGGGTTTTAAACTATTTATTCAGGTTGTCCCAACTCAAATATTAAGTTCTCCCAAGGGGAAGAAAAAATAAATAAATAAAAAATCTCAAGAATCGTGTTGTATGAGCTCGTTTTACATGAATTTTGCTGCTTGTTCAGCCTACTTGAGTGTTTATTATGTTAAAGTTGCCATGATTGATTTCATTTATATTATTAATAAATAAATAGATTTAATCAAAATAAATAATGTAAAAGAATTTTTATTAAACTTTTTACAATAAAACAATTCCTTTTTAACACAATGGAGATCAATGCCGAATACACTAGTAAAGCTGCACCTGACTCTACCGATGTCTTCTGCGTGGTCTTCTATCCAACAGTGGCTATGTATTATTTAAATCTGATTTATTTACAATATTTCATCGAAACATTATTTTCAGTTTGCTTTTTTTGTAGCTCAACAATAAAACAAACTACCCAACCTTTAACATATCAGCAGAGCTAGATTTTCCCCATTGGGTTACACCGATTTAGCTTTGCATGTGAATGATTCAAACTTTACCTCCATTTTTAGTTTGCAGGGTTTCAGGTGGAATAATAACAACTCATGAAAACTTTTAGCCTGTTGAGGCCCAAGGTGTTTTTTTTTTTACATGATTTTTTTATTTCTCTTTGCCATTTGAGCTTTTTGGAACCCAATTAGAAAAAACCTAAGTATCATCTTTTGATACGATGTACTTTGAGAAAAAATATGTCCATATATGTGGACTCGTGGTCCAAATTTACATAACACCTTTTCCTGATTTGTTTTAATGCATATTTAACTTTTTTTTTAATTTGCTTTGACTATCAGAGAGTAAAAAAATTTTTCCCCATTTTGGACAGTTAAAAATTGTGTTTGGGACATTTCATATGCTGCAAAACAGTTGCAGGATGACACAATGTTTTAGATTTTGTTACAGACATACAAAGTACTTTAAATAGCCACTTGAGAGCTAAAGTGTACAGTCCACGTATGCTGTCCACATACTCACGCCCTAGGAGGTTTAAAGGGGTTACTTTTTACTCAGTAGTATTTACATCAGTTACTTTCACTTCATTGTTTGGCAAAAATGGTCATTTTACTTGAGTATAATTCTTCAGTACTCTTTCCACCCCTGGTTGCAGCATCTTGTACAAATCACAGGTAAGAACCTTTATTATAACTACTAGAATTTAAGGGTTTTTTCACATTCAATTGAACAGGACAATAGTTGGTATTGACAGTGTGGGGAGCAGAGAGAAAGGGAAAGGATCAGCAAATGACTTGGAGGCGGGAATCAAACTCACTAAGGCTATGTGAGTCCACACACTACCCACAAGGCTATTTGCACCAACAGGTAAAAACCATTTTGGCAATAAGTGACTCCTCACCTCACGCCTGAGTGCTGTGAATTAAAGCTAGTAATATTATAAATAATGTTCAGTTTCTTGCACATGCTGATCAACTCGCTTCATAAGATCCCAGTATATCGTTTGGAGCCACAGGGATGTGTTTGCATGCGTTTATTCTTTATCTCAAAAATGGTTTACCATTGACTTGCATTATGCAAATCACAAAAGGACCAGAGAAAAAAAAAATTCTTTAAAGTTCTGCAGATTAAGGCCCAATAAGGGGAAGGGCTAGATAGCCCATGAAACAAATTTTTAGGAAGACACTCGAAACCAAGGGGTAAGAAAATTTCTCAGAATACACCATCTACAGTGGCAACATGGCTGCACATGGAAGGAGATCCACAAATTAGTATTTTTTGTGATTATTATGAATTTTTACAACAAACAAGCACATGTTTTAATATATTCATTACGGCGTTCGTGTTTTACCATCATGCATTTAAAAAAAGAAAAACCGCTACATTTGTTATGATAACATGACATATGCCTTCAGTGATTTCCTCAAGATAAATAGCACAACTGGAATAACTACAGCAGTCGTCATCATCAATCTCAAATGAAGAGAGCATGATGACATATGATGACCTGTGCAGGTGCTGTAGTGCCATCCCATTTCTTAGGGGTGAATTTTGAAGCCCTTCCCCTTAACACTCTGTCTCAAGGGCCAAGGAGAAGGTGAATGGGTACAAAAATAGAAATAGGATTGGGTCAAAAAGTCGCCTACATCTTCACTGTACATTTTCATTTTGGGCTGAACTATCCCTTTAACACTGGACAGCGCTTCAGCTTCATCACACTGAATGTTTACCTTTCCTTCTGCTGCGAATCTTTGCAGGTAATCCTTCAGTTCTGTCTTCATGTCGTTATATTCTGAAGACAAAATAAATGCGATCGCACCATGTCAATTAAAAAAAAAACATTCTCACACAGGTAAAAGGCTGGAAGTTAGCTCTTAACCCTGCTCACCGTGGATGATCTCCAGCTGCTGAACCCGATTCAGGTTATTTAGTGCAGACATCAAAGGGTCCCGACCCCCCCGCTCCACCTGCTTGTTCAGCCTGTTCCGTGGACTTGCCCTTGTTCTCATACGCCAGGACAGTGTCCGCTTCATCTGTCAGAAAACACAAGCCTGCGTCTGCATACAGAACCTAAGACAACAAAGTGAAAGTAGCATGAGAATAGGAAACATACAAACAGATAGGTTTAATTAAACAAGCAGCACAAACTCTGCATTTATTGTGAAATCGTGTTACAAATAGAGATGGTCCGATCGATCAGCATCGGCCGATAATCACATTTAATGACTCGATCGGTACTCGCCGATCCATCCGATCTCATGAACCGATCACAAGTGTTTGTGTTGGTTGGAGACGAGCAAAATATCTGAATGACCTTGCATGTATTTGGGCCTTTTTACATAAAAGAACTTCTGTGTTTTTGACTATTGCAATTTCACTAAAACTTGGTTAGAATTATTAAATAAATTTTAAAAAAAGCTTAATTATATTGTTTAACGTGAATTTTTATTAATACAACTTCTTGTAATTTACCTAATACAATAAACAGTTGTTTATAGACACTAGGTGCATCACAAAATCGCATACTTATGGACTATTCTACGCCATTTTGTAGTGTAAATATTTTAAGTAGTGCGTTCACACTGAACTCTAAAAATAATAAGTGCACTTTAAATACCCGGATGGTGCACTCATTCAACCGGTAAACAGAAGTGTGTAATGATGGACACTTCAGGCACTCAACGGCCGCAGCTTTGCTCACGTAGCGGAAGGGGTGGAACTATCGGGCGCACATGTTGGATTACTTTATTTATTTTGGATTGTGAAAGCAAAATTCTCCTACGAAGGTGATTATAGCACCTCCCAATGGTGAATGCAGTTATACTCATGACAGGTATTATTTGGTACTTTGGTCATTTAATTCACTAATTT
This sequence comes from Danio aesculapii, assembly GCF_903798145.1. Lineage (NCBI taxonomy): Eukaryota > Metazoa > Chordata > Actinopteri > Cypriniformes > Danionidae > Danio > Danio aesculapii. The sequence goes on along the minus strand of NC_079454.1, from coordinate 28,052,855 downwards.
GGCAACCGTCAGACGTCATCTGGGAAACGGTTTGAATTTCCACTTAGTAAAAAAAAACCCATTAGTGTTCCATTTGAGACGACACTACATACATGTAGGCCCAATCCCAATTCTACCCCTTAGCCCTTCCCTTACCACTCGTTTTGTGCCTGCACACCAAGAGGTAGGGGTGTCCCAATTCGCTTTAGCTTGAAGGCGTAGGGCTAAAGGGAAAAGGGTAGATAGCACTTCGAACAAAGATTTTTCAGGACCACACTCGAAACCAAGGGGTAAGAAAATTTCCCAGAAAACACCTGCCACAACGGCAGTATTGCTGAACCCGGAAGTAAGGAGATCCACAAATTAGTATTTTTTTTGTCATTATTACGAATTTTTACGACAAACACGTTTTAATACATTCATACCCGTGTTCATGTTTTACCGTCAGGCTTTTTTTAAAAAACGAAAAAAAAAAAAAAAACGCGAAATTTCGTGATCTATAATCCCTATTATTAACTTATGTACAGCAGTCCCACAACATTCTGACACTCGAATACCTGGTCAGAAAAGTCTAGTGGCTAAAAATGAGCTGTTTACGGTGTCTGATATAATGTTAATGTTGTGCTTGTGTGTTTACATAGATGAATATGGCCACTGTGTAAATGCGCAGTACATTACGATCTTATTGCCACATTAGATCATTATAACATAAAATATGCCTTCAGTGATTTCCTGAAGATTAATACTAAAAAAATAACTCAACTGGAATAACTACAGCAGTCGCGATCGTCTGATCTCACATGAAGAAAGATCGATATGACATAAGATGACGTGTGAAGGTGCTGTAGTGCTGTCCCAATTCTTAGGGGTACATTTTGAAGCCCTTCCCCTTCACCCTCGATTGTAAGGGCCAAGGGGAAGGAGTACAAAAATAGAATTGGGCCGTACTATGCTGTCGAGAGTGTAAGTGCGTAAGTACATAGTGTATAATGTGCCATTTGGGACACAGCTCTATTTTCTTTTAGTAAAGAAGTTATGGATGTATACAGTAGGTTTGCATTTTAACTTTTGCATCAATATGTGCACCAAACGTTTTTTTGATTGAGACATGTTGAATTTTTCTTCCATCATATGCAATGTTTCCAAATTGCATAGATAGTCTTGTAATCATAAATACTTACAATATACTTTTAATAAATACTTATAATAGTTATAAGAGACGCGTTTAAGGTATTATATGCAGCATCCTTAATTTATTCTCTTGGGTAAGGTGAGATCTCCACTTAAGTATTATACTTAATAAATGTGCTTAATGCATTATAAAGCATTAGAATCGGTACTGGCCGATCACCATGACAAGGAATTGGTACTTAGTATTGGCTGCAAAAATCGGAGCATCCCTAGTTACAATTTTTAATTCTAGTCAATTATGAACATATTTACATTAATCCAGTCTTCAGTGTCATATTGTCCTTCATCAATCTAATATGCTGCTCAGGAACAATTCTTATTATTGCCAGTGTTTTTTCCAGGATTCTTTGATGAAAGAAAACTCAAACTGCATTTATTTGAAATCAAATACTTTAATTTAATGTGTCCTTGCTGAATAATAATACAAATTAGCAATCAAAATATAGTAGTTTATTTTACATTAATGTTTTTCCACTCATGATGAAAACTGTAAAAACTGTAATTGTTCACAGAATTACTGTTTTTATTATATTTTGGATCAAATAAATGCAGCTATGGCAAGTAAAACAAAGTCTTTAAACTTTCGTCTGGTAGAATATCTAATCCATATAACTGCCATAAATTATGATTACACTATTATTCAATTCTAATCTGATTCCTACAGACAGGTGTGTGTGTGTTATTAAAGGGTGACAGTAGAGATAATGATTAAATCTACACTTGTGATCTGTACCTTGCAGTTAGGGCAGGAGCAGAGTTTAGTGCGCCAAGCAGACGGCCAGAAAACTGCACCCTGCTGCTTCCTGATGATCCCAGAGGCCTTCATCTCTCTGAGCCTGCAACCGGAGCACAGACCCTCTCCTGATGAGCCCTCGCTCTCATCCTGGAGCTTCCTCTTACAGCCGGACGTCCCGTTCATCTGCACCTGACAGCAGAGAGAATCTTAACAAATCTACATCTCTGGCTCGCTGCTCAAACCATTCCTCAGTCACAGTGTGAGTTGACATTACTGCCAACAGATACAGAACAGTGTGGTGCAAATTTAGTTTGGTTTCAATTCCCATCAAATTGTGGCTTAACTGAGATAGATGAGACATGAGGTGAAGTTAATCAAAAGTGAAAACACTGAAAACTACCGCCATCTTGTGGTGAGTTCAAAAACAAAAAAGGCAAACCCGAGTTGAAAACCGCTTTCTAACATGTTTGAATATGCAAAAGAGACACTGTTTCAATAAATAAGTCTTAATCTGCATGCATATCTAGCACAAAAATATGAATATTGGATGAATTCAGATTTAACATTCTTACTTTTTGACAGTCAAAGGTTTTTACTGAGGAGATCGAGTATCTATTTTTAATCTGTCTGCAATTGTGAAAATACTGCAAACATCCAGAAAAAAAGTAAATGTACACTTTTTGTAAAATAAAATGTTGTACATGTAATCTGGTAAATAATGTATAAACACATCCAAGATTCCACGTTCAAGGAACACTCCACTTATTTTACAACTCCTCTAGAGTTAAAACATTTTTGAGTTTTACCATTTTTGAATTCATTCAGCCGATCTCCAGATTTCATGGGGGCACTGCTAGCTTAGCATAAATCACTGAATCAGATTAGACCATTAGCATTTCAGCCTAGAAATTAAAAGATTTTAAAGCAAGATTCAAATGATCTGATCCAATTTTAACTGTTTTTTTTTTTATTTCCTGACTTTTCCTAAAAAAGCTGTATTTCCATGACATTGTTGTGCTTTGAGTAATATTAAAATGGTTTCAGCTTGAATATCATTTTGCAAAACTTTAATAGCCACCATGAGAACATCAGTGGATAATTTACCTCAGATTTTAATTTTATCTCAGTAGTTTTTTTTTTCTTCCTCAAACTTTACATTTAGATTTTCGGTTGTCTACTCTTTAATAGGAGTAATGCCCAGTCCTAATTCTACCCCTTAGCCTTTTCCCTTCACATGAACGCACAAAACGAGAGGTAGGGGTATACCAATTAGCTTTTGCTTGAAGGTGTAGGGCTAAGGGGAAGGGCTAGATAGCCCTCGAAACAGAGATCTTTCAGGACCACACTCGAAACCAAGGGGTACGAATATTCCCCAGTATACACCATCTACAGCGGCAGCATGGCTGCACACCGAAGTAAGGTGCACAAATGAGATGGGATTAGTATTTTTTTGTCATTATTATGAATTTTTACAAAAAACAGGCACATGTTTTAATACATTAATAACCACACTCGTGTTTTACCGTCAGGCTTTAAAAAAATAAAAATAAATCTCTAAAATCAAAACCGCTAAATTTCACTATCTATAATCCATAATAACTCCTGTATAGCAGTCCCACAACATACTTTCACATCTGACACTCGAATCCCCTGTCAGAAAAGCCTTTATAGTGGCTGAAAATGACATTTTAACAGTGTCTGCTATAATGCTAATGTTGTTTTCATGTGTTGACATAAATGAATATAGCCATGGTGTAAATGCACAGTATAGTTCTGATCTTATTGCCACAGTATATCGTTATGATAACATGATTTTGTTACCTTCAGTGATTTCCTGAGGATAAACACCAAAAAATAATGCAACTGAAATAACTACAGCAGTCGCCGATCTCAAGGGGTAAATTTTGAAGCCCTTCCCCTTCACACTCTGTTTCAAGGGCCAATGGGAAGGGTAGTGGTCCAAAAATAGAATTGAGCCTAAATCTGCCATCAGGAATAAAATAATATTTTGATAAATACATTTAAAGCAAAAATGCCTGGGAGTTTATGACTTGGACATAAATGAATTCCTGGACTTTCAATATCTGGAAAAGACATTTTAAAATGACAGAAATTCCATGACTCTTGAGAACCCAGCATATCCCTCCATAAAAACATTGACAATATAGATATGAACAAAACTGTACATTTAGGATGCATGTAGGTGGTGCTGAAGTGAAGATTTAAGGCTCAGTGCAGTAGCGAAAAAAACAACTCAAGGTCTTGAAGAAGCCTTTAAAAATATGCACTGTAAAGAAATCTACAGTCACAAAGTGATCAAGTGAAGAAGAAACACTTAAAATAGTGTTTTGGCTATTTCATTCCATCAGTCTGAGAGAACACTTTATGAAAGTGTGAAAAAGAAACAAAATTGACCAGTGCATGTTTTCGCCTACATTGTCAAAATTGTTCACTGCATATCAGTTGTTCAAAGAGGATTTAAGTTGTCAGCAATAAAACAGACTGAATGGAAGAAAAATGCTATTTTACACTCTGAGACAAAAAAGCAGACAGTAAATATAAGCTCAAAGACAGAGAGTAGATACCTTCTCATCAACAGCGCTCTTGGGGTTCTCATTTTTAACCATCTTTTCCTCTTCTTCATTTTCGACCTCCACCTTCACGTCCTCCTCTGCTTTACATGGACTTACTTTTACTATGGGTGACACTGATGCAAAGAAAAAGAAACATTTTATAAATATTTAATAAAGGGTGCAACGGTTCACTGCCAAGCGATATATGTTAGCGTACGCTATCTTTAGTTTTTTGGTGTCGGCTTGGTGTGTCTTGGACTTGACAAATCTTTTGTATAAAGGCTTACTAAAATATTTACAGGTCATACCAAATACCTGTAAATGCTAAATGGAAGCAGAAAAAAAAGATATAACATCATTACCTGCAATATGTGCAGCATAGTTCCAAAGGAAAGGAGTTTTATTCATGCATGATTCGCAGATCATCTCTTGTAGCTCCACACAGTCTGGCACTGCACAGCCTAAATGCTGGAAGAAACAAAACATACTTTAGATGTCTTCACACATTTGACCAGATATACATATTTTTAGTCAATGCGCACATGAACGCACTCACTCACAAAAAAAAAAAAGTAATATCTTGTATGACTGCAATCTGATGTGAAACTAACCCGACCGTGCAGCCAGTCCTCACACACGATGCACTGGATCATCTCATCTGGAACCTGGATTGTGGGTTCAATTCAGATTATGGGTTAATAAATATATAAAGAATACAATATAATAGCAGAAATATCTGTTAAAGTATGTAACAGAATGCAGCTAAGACTAAACCGCACTTTACCTCATCCTCTGGATCTGGGTAGGGTCTGTCACATGTGCAATACAAGCCAAAGAAATTGTGGCTATATTTGTTTCCTGAATTTACTTTTTCTTTATCCTGCATAAACAGAAATACATAGTCACCATTATTAAAATTAAGACCGAAAGACACATATTTAAACTAATGGTGATTCATAACTTACAGCAAACAGTTTGCACTCCACGTCACCAAACTTATCGTTTCCACAATCACATCGAAAATTCCTGCGATAACAATCAAGTTTAAGTAATGAATGTAGATTCCTCATAACATTGCATGACACCAAAGCAGTTTACTTTTCTTTTTTTTCCCACAATAAACCTCTATAAAACCGGTCTATAATATAATATAATATAATATAATATAATATAATATAAAATAATATAATATAATATAATATAATATAATATAATATAATATAATAAAGGGCGCCATGGTGGCGCAGTGGGAAGCACGATCGCCTCGCAGCAAGGTGGTCCCTGGTTTGAGCCCCGGCTGGGTCAGTTGGCATTTCTGTGTAGAGTTTGCATACTCTCCCCATGTTCACATGGGTTTCCTCAAGGTGCTCTGGTTTCTAGTTATGTTGTTGTAAGAAATAAATATGTAGGTTGTGAGCAATCATGACATAAATTTCTTTATTCTTTTAAACACAAATGAAGACTAATAACCTATAACCATTGACTTTTATTGTAGAAAAAAACAAATACTATGGAAGTCAATAGTTACAGTAAAAGGTGAGTAAATGATCGACTTTTTCAGTTTTGGGTGAACTATTTCTTTTAAGAAAAGTTCCTCCACGTTTACGCATTAAATGAAAAGTTTTAGCTTAACATAGTAATTTAGAATTAATTTTAAAAAATAAAACAAATGGAAAAATGGGGGAAAAAAAATAAATAAAAATCAACCCAGATACAAAAATAGTACTATATATTATATGGCCTTAGGAGAGTTACTTTGCTTAGACTAGTGTTAGTCTATATGTACTCTTCAACATAGTATCACAGCTTAAGTGAATATTAAAGAAGGATTTGGGGAATATTCACCTCTTGGTATAAAGCTCAAAAAGGTCATGGCCTTCATGGCACTTGTAGGAACATGCAAGGCAGATGCCAGCTGGCTCTCCTCCCTTTGGTGTGCAGGTGTTGCAGGCATACAGAGCCTGGCGCTTCACATACCCCTGTTAAGTAAAAAATATATATAGGTAAACTGGGTAAGCTAAATTGTCCGTAGTGTATGTGTGTGAATGAGTGTATGGGTGTTTTCCACTAATGGGTTGCAGCTGGAAGGGCATCCGCTGCGTAAAACATATGCTGGATAAGTTGGCAGTTCATTCCGCTGTGGCGTGCCTGATTATTAAAGGGACTGAGCCGAAAAGAAAATGAATGAATGTGTTAGGTTGTATAGCATAATTCTGCTGAGGAATAGCTAAATATGAGAATTCTGTTTGTCCCTGCATATAAGATTATCTTATTTTTAAATTAATAATTTCATAAACAGCTTATTCTCTTATATGTGAATGTAAATTCCCAGCATCTGCTCACAGCCATTTCTTTGTTGTTAAGTGATCCTGATACTGTCAGCTAATGAAATACGGTTTATTTAAAAGCATCGACGTATAATTATACCCAATGTCAACCCCAAATCAAAACATATTTCTGCGAGAATATTATTGAATTGTCAAAACGAAAACGTGCTGTGTGAAGATATAGACTGCATATTTTAAAGTTAAACTCCGTGAATAAGCAGTGTTTACAAGAGAGACAACAAACCTCGGGATATGAGCATTTCTCTGAATCACTGCCTCCAAGAACGGCGGAGGCTTCGTTCTCCAGCTCTTCGTCCTCCTCTAAAACGTCCACTAGAGATACAGTCGCCTCCTCTCCATCATTTGCCGCCATCCTTGAAGAGACGAGAGCAAAAAAGTGTTTCTAGTTCCTGTTCCAGGGCACGAGATGAGACACGAACTAACTGGACCGTCACCGAGATCACGATTTAACGGCGGCAGAGGATTATCAGGATACAAAACACAAGTAAATAGGGGTGAACGTGTCAGACAAATTGACAGCACGCGAACAAATTATCGGGATTAACTGTGACAACAACAAAACCAACGCTGCTTCCGGTTTATGCAAATACAAGATGTTTTGGCGGGAGAGTTGCGGGTGTTGTTATAGAATTGTTTTCTTCTGACTATTTTGTAATGAAAAAGCATACCTACAAATTACCACAAAGTCAGTGTAACCAGAAAATATTAATATTTGTAAAAACAATCCAATAGGTCAGAGTTCAAAGGGTAAATCGGTGTTGCCATGTCCACGTATTTTACTACTTTTTTTAACTGAAGCATATAACTGTCTAGCATGCAGGATTATACGATGACATGTCATACAACATGTCATTTACATACATAAAAATATTACATATATATATATATATAAATAAAGAGAGAGAGAGAGAGAGAGAGAGAGAGAGAGAGAGAGAGAGAGAGAGAGAGAGAGAGAGAGAATTTATGTACAATACAATTTGTGAAGTTATATGTTTTGTCTTTTAGTGGATGTATTATATAAGAGACCTGCTGTAGCTTTGCTTACCAAACAAGTGGTTCTAATTGGATTTTGATTGTAAACCCTAAATAATTTTTATTCGGGCATTGTTTTCATTGTTTTCGGGCATCACGATGGTGCAGTGGGTAGCACTGTCTGTCACCTCACAGCAAGAAGGTCGCTGGTTCGAGCCTCAGCTGGAAGACATATGCGGTACAGGTGAATTGGGTAGGCTAAATTATTTGTAGTGTATGTGTGCGAATGAGTGTGTATGGATGTTTCCCAGAGATGGGTTGCAGCTGGAAGGGCATCCGCTGCGTAAAACATGTGCTGGATAAGTTGGCGGTTCATTCCGCTGTGGTGACCCCAGATTAATAAAGGGACTAAGCCGAAAAAAAAAATGAATAAATGAATGAGAGATGTTTTATAGCCTTCTCGTTTCTTGTAATTGAGGTCAAAGAATTATAAAATATTTTAAAATCTTTACAGTAAAAATTAAAGGAGGGAGTAATAGACACTACTTTTGCCTTGTGTATGTGAAACTTTGCAAGAAAAATGATCAACTATAAAGCATTATCGAGTGTGTCATAACCAGTTTTACAGTTTTTTTTTTCTTCAGTTTTAGAATTATGCATTCATCGAAGTTAATTATTTTGTAAAATGAATCAAAAATCAACCCTGAAACCTGTTTCCAAAAATTATCAGAAAATTTACAAGTACAAAATAGACGTAGACTTTCAGGCTCAGTGGTAAAATGTCTTTTTTAAATTTATTAATAAACACGTTTCAGGGATAGTACCTGTGTAATATTTTGAAATGTTTTCTTTTAACTTATTTGGGAGTAAAAATTATTACTTGTTAACCAAATATCATCTATAAAAGGTAAAAATAAATGTTGTTTCCATTTCTAAATTGCTTTCGGGAAACAACTACTATCTTGAATTTCTGATATAGAAGTTACAAATTTTACTATTTATAAGAGCAAAGTTATGAATTTTTTGGAGTCACGTTTCCGGGTTTACGGGTGCCTCTTTTGTAGGCTTAAAATCTGAAAAAGATTTAGTTTTTTTTTAATGTATCTTAAGCATCTACAAGAAAGGTCTTTGCATTTATTTAGATGCACATTTTTTTACATAAGGAAAGATTATAATTTTGCAAAAATCTTCAGTATTTAGCCCATCGTAATTTGTGTTCTATTTGATACAATTGTGTTATTGTTTCATTCATTCATTCATTCATTTTCTTTTCGGCTTAGTCCCTTTATTAATCCAGGGTCGTCATAGTGGAATGAACCGACAACTTATCTAGCACGTTTTACACAACAGATGCCTTTCCAGCCCCAACCCATCACTAGGAAATGTGTTATTGTTTTATCTATGTAATCAAACTATTAGATTTGTAATCAATTATAAACAGTTACTGCAGTTAAATTTGAATTGTGGCCAAGGATTAACTTATTTAACTCCACAACTGATTAACATGCTTACATCAACATGTACACATTTTTTCCATTGTTTTTAGTAAATCGTGTGCCAATATAATCATTGCTTCCCTTTTTGCAAGTAAATAAAACGAAGAACAAATTAGTTTAAAATAGCCACAATTTACTACATTTACAGGATGACTTACGTTGTGGTGATGATTTGTGATTTCATGGGTTTTTAATTTTAAAAATGGTCGAACCAGCACATTAACCATGACAGTTATTTTCAAGCTGCGTGTTTTTCTTGTGAAATCTGGCAACCTGGTTACAGTGTGTTCATTCAACATGGCAGCGTGCGAGCTGAAGGGAGAGCTGAAATACAGAGATGGACATACAAACCCATTTACAGTACAAGTGGATGGCAATTTGAAATCAATAATAAGTGGCATTAAGAAAATAAATGGCGACATTTCAGAAGCCTTAACGGCACTCGTTGAACAAGAAAAAGGCTCAACGGGAAATGGCAGAGAGGATGTCAATGGTAAGCAGCTGAAGGAAAACCAACTAAATTACGTAAAAATCAAACAGCCATAACTAATAAATTGGCTAAAAGTGTTCACAAACATACCTGTCATTAAATGTGACAGCGAGCTTTTATGTCATCTGTCGTTTGCTGAAAATAAATCTTAAGTGCTGACATATTTATATAACTTACATTTTTAGAAAGTATATACACTGTAAAACCCAACAGTCAACTTTATCAAAAAAATCAGTGTAGTTAACTCAAAATTGACTGAAAGTTAATTCTACTTATTTGAAAAGAGTTTTGAACTGTTGAAGGCAATGAGTAAATTAAATACCTCATTACTTTTAACTTAAATGGAGTAAGTTTGCAGTACTCGTATGGATTCGTTTCTTAACTCAAATGATTTATAGCAATCGGTTTCCTCAAACGATTTGGGTTGCTTTAACTTATTGGCTTTTACAGTACTCAGTTGGTTTGAGTTCTCTTCATTTATTGGGTTTTACTGTGCTCAAATTGCTTTGTTTACTTAAGTGGATTACGTTCACAGTACTCATTAGGAATAGTTTTTTAACTTAAATGGTTTGAGTTACCTTAACTTTTGGGGTTTTACAGTGTAGATATTACTCAGGAATATGCTATTTTCAGTCTTGTTTGTAAGGGCTTAAGCAGAAAATCATAGCATAGCCACATGATCTCGATTTTAGTAGTTAAAAAGTAAACAGAAAAATACTTTTAAAGTGATATGTTTTATTGTAATTTGTATTTTTTCCTAATCTCATGTTAAAGATGATGAGGAAGAGGACAGCGATGATGATGATGGTAGTGCCACAGAAACCACCACCGCCAAAAAGTCAGGCTCAGAACCTCCAAACAAGAAGATAAAAACGTTACGCTCATGATAAGCAGAACTCACATTATACAGGCCTTCATTGCATCAAGAGTTGATGTTGCCCTCCTCCTTAAAAAATCTACTTTTATCCGCTGGTGACTTCAAGACAGTGTTGGGATTTTGCCTTGTTCTGTTTCCATTCTGTGTTATTTTTCACAACTTTGGCTCCCTCTAAAAGGGAAATAATTTCATTGTTACATTTTTTTTGTCCTGTTGTAAAAAGTAAAAAATTGACCGCAGTTATCAGTTCTTCAGCACACAGGTAATAAAACCATTGTGCAATAAACTGGAATCAAACCGTCCAATTAAATGTCTGCTTTTCTGATTGAGAAATCAGTGTAACAGTTTCAAAAGAATACACTCGGCACATTACATTTCTTTATTGATTTTGTCAGAATCCAGAGTTGTTTCAAACCACAGTGTATTGAGATTGCAATGGAAAGTTATCAACAAATACCCATTAAACATTATCATAAAAAAAAAATAAATCACAGTCAAGCCCTTTGAGGAAAAAAAAGGATTTTTCAACATTTTAACAAATTAATGAATCACCCAAATATGACCCAATATATCCACAAAGTCGCTTTGAAAACCAAAACACTTGCATCTGTGGCACAGGCTTATATGAAACTCGAATCTCATTGTGATCTACCACACCCAACAACTTTAAAGAACCCTTTGCATTTCTGCTACTAGATAAGATAATCCACGCTATAAAATTATACGGATATCCCTCCACAATAAGACATGAGATTGAGTGCACAACTATTACGAACAGACAATGAATGTGAACAACTTGCTTTGCAAAACACACTGATGTCTTTTCTTAGAGGACACTCGATCATGGCTATGATGATACTAATTATGTATTTGTCGAACAGATTTGCAGAAAAATACTTTCAAGAGCTGACAGGAATCATATTTGATCGTACATAAATACTGTTATTCAAACGCATTCATCACAGATTGGTTGTTCTTAATACAAATGTTTCCTTATTACATTTTACACTTATTACATCCTTCCTTGAGTGCATTTTATAATCAATACAAATCAGACACTGGTTTAAAGAAATAAAAACATCCTGTTAGTGGAACTAGTTAGCAGTTTTCATAGTTTCCACTAACAAATAGTCTGCTGGAGTTGAAACAAACAACTGAAGCATTAAAGTGACACTACAAATCCATTGGCCTCATGCTATGGAAACATCTATACTTGTATACACTGACAAAGCTTTATTCATATTGATTTCTAGTCAATCCACTCACAATTACAAGTGTTATTCAAGTAGTTTAGCATCAGAGTTCTGCATGCAGGCCCAACAATGTTCTCCAAAGCTTGGACCATGGCTTAACAGACTCCATTTAGGCGACTTGGACTTTCTTGATCAAATTTAAATTAAATTATAAAAGCTCTTTTATTTCAATGTAAATTAAACGTCTAAAAAGTACCTTACACTGTGCTTACATGGAAAACACTTGTGCATCCTCTTTAATAAATCTACTTAATGAAAATGCAGACCACTTACATCATTTGGCTTGAAAGGACGCAGTATGAAACATCACTATTTTGCTAAAATTACACAATAAAAACTGGTGTGGGACTGCAAACAATTCATTTGTAAAGAAAAACACAGAAAAGTCCTAAATATAGTCCTCATTTAACTCCTATAACCAAAAAAAGAAAGAAAAAGAAGAAGTCAGGACTGGAAAATAATAAAAAATTATTATTGAATGCACTTTTGTATCGTTCAAACTCAAAGTCACCAAACTGTATGGCACCAAGATCTGATCCCACATCTTCAGGTGTCAATCAGCTGCAGTCTGCTGATCTGATTGGAGGCCTTGGTGAATGTTTGGTGACGGTTGCAGAGAACAGCAAGGCAGATTGGCAGAATACAGTATCCTACAGTCTTGGGATCCGCTCTCGTGCAGGAGTAAAGAAAGAGAAACACCTGCAGGTAGGGGAGGAGGAAAATGGTGGCCCAAACCCAGAAGGGCAGGAGGAGAAGTCTTGTTTTCAGAGTCACTATCCATGAGGTCGTAGAAGGGGAAGAGGATGAAGCGTCTCCTGACCATTTTGCCTGTGCTCCAGATGTTTTTTCCACTTGTGCCAACACAAGTCGGTTGTATGTTTGGCTGATCTCAAATATGTAATACACTGCAGCAACACTGGCCAGCAAGTACAGTCCGACTCCAATCCACCCCATCCGCTGACGGAAATTCATCATTCTCCATGCTCTTCCCTGGAAAAACAAGGACAGTGCATGAAAAGAACTGAGGTAAAGTTGGTTTTATATTCACACATTCGTTCAGTGACAACTTGTGACACGGTTCCTATAATGTTTAACACACGCTACTTTGAATATTCGGTCAGAAATAGCATAACAACATTAGCACTAGGGATGCTCCGATCGATCGGCAGAAGATTGGTATCGGCCGATAATCACATATCATGACTCGATCGGCGCTCGCCAATTTGGTCAATCTCATGAACCGATCGCATGGGTTTGTTTAGGAGTTTACAAGCAGAGGTAGATGCATATATATATATATATATATATATATATATATTATGCATAGCATACAGCAGCCACAACAGGAGGTGCATGATGCGATCCTTTAACAGCAGCTAAAACATACAAACGCGGTGCGACCTCTGTTTACAGTTTATTGTAAAGATGTATTCGATTTTCTAGATCTGCATTGTAAATTGTTCTGCATTAAATACGCGCTCCAAACTTTTTCATGATTGAGATGTTGAATTCTTCTTTTACAGTGTTTCCAAATTGCATTGTTTGTAATTTGTCTTACCAATTTTTGTGGTGGTTCATTTCGCTGTGGCGACCCCTGACAAATAAGGGAATAAGCCAAAGTAAAATGACTGAATGAATGAATTATTTAGTTTATTCTCTTAGGTAAGGTGAGATCTCCACTTAAGGTCCATACTTGAAGAGAAAATGTGCTTAATGCATTATAAAGCTTGAAGCATTAGAATCAGTACTCTGTATTGGCTGATCACCATGACAAGGAATCTGTACTCGGTATCGGCTGCAAAAATTCAACTCGATTTATCTTTATTTGTATAGCGCTTTTACACAGGGTTTCTGCAGATATCATAATGTCAAATTTAAGACTTTTTAAGACCATTAAGTATTAAATATAAGACCTATATCACAATATCAAAAACACGCATAAACAGAAAATGCAAAACTCACAAAATTAGTGGTAAAATAAATTTAAATTGAACAGTACTAAAGACAGGTTAAATGCACCATTGAACTACAGAAAAAACAAACAAACATCTTAAGGCTGATTTATAGTGGTCAAAAGAAACCCACTGTAAAGTCAGACGGATAAACAGAGAAGTAGTATTTAGTAAGTAGTAAAGTAGCTAAGCAGTAAGAAATAGTTTCCGGAACTAGGTCATATCATTAATATCATTGAAGATTTTTAAACTAATTGTTTTAAATTATTTTTATAATTTATTATAACGATTATAAAGATTTTTATAACCATTCAAGATTTTTGATCACTAGCTTTTGTTCATATCTCGGACAGTTCTACCTATTAAAGTTAAATATTAATGGCAACAGAACATGGGTTGTTTTACAATTATATTTTTTATTATGGCAAGAATTATAAGCAAAAACAAGCACACTTAGTAAAAATACAGATTTTTTTTTTTTTTTTTTAATTTGCCCACGCATTACTGTCTGGCTAGTTTCTGTCCTCTACTTATAAGCTAAAAAGGCAATAATGGTCTGATATTCCTGACCATTATCATCAATAAAGCCTAGAAATTGGGCATTAGTATATTGTAAACCGATTTATATGAGGTTCATATATTCCTTTCCAGTTATCAAAGAAATAATTTGTTACTTAATTTTAGTTTGTAACTATTAAATTGTTCTAAATTCAAAAGTGTCATATATACATCAGTGTAAAACCTATAAATGGTGAAAAAACATATTCTGTAATATTAAAATCACCTGGGTCTCCACTTTTGCATGGCCTCTTTTTTGTTTTAACAAACTTATCCCGCAGGCTTTTTCAAACTTTAACAAAAACTTTCCTCCTTACCGTTGCAATTTCTAGCCAAGAATTATTGGTCATCTGCTTCTCCCTATAGTCACGCATGGATGGATCATAAAGGTGTCTGTACAGTCATAGCAGTCTGTACAGTTTCAGACAAAATCTCTTCAATAATAGAAAGCTGATTGGCTATTGCATGGTGGTCTCATTTGTAGTTGTAATACCACAAATTACATATGGACTAGTGAAATAAAGAACTACAACACCACGAAAACCAGGCAACAACAACAAAAAAGAATTTAAATGAGCATTAGTTGTAGCGTTACATGGACATAGAAAAAATAAGACCTGTGCAAAAATATTTAAGACCTAGAACAGCGAATTTGAGACTTTTAAGGTCTAAAATTTCGATTTTTAAAGTTTAGACTTCTTAAGACCCCGCGGAAACCCTGTTACAATATAGATTGTGTAAAAGCAGCTTCACATAGAAGATTATAGTGAAATGGAAACAGCATCAGTTCAGTTTTCAGAGTTTAAGTTCAAAAATCCTGTGAACAATGTTGTACTTTGATCATCTTGGCTGCTAATATAATTTCCCTGTTTAGAATTTGCAAAGAATATTTTTCTGAAAGTATAATATTAAGGAGAAAGTCTAAATGTGCAAAAATAAAAACAACTTTACCCCTATATGAAAAAGAAGCCAAACATGGTTGTGAAGTCATGTAATCAATGGTTTCAGGACTTTAAAATGAGAACAGTTTTCACTAAACGACAAGTAAACAGAAACTCTAATAGTGAACAGTTATTTGCACATTTAAAAACAGCTTTCTTAAAAGTTGTACGAAACAACAAGTTCCTAGACTAATTAAAACTAACTAGCAGGAAACATTTGGAAAAAATATATTCCAAAGAGGAAGTGTTTCCAGCTCAATAACCTTGCAAACACACACACCATCTGGAGATTTCTCAAAGCTGTTGACCAGCACTGGTGTGTCATTAAACAGCGACACGCCTCCGTCGTATCGATAAGCACATGATTTTAACTCATTGTTACTTACCGTAATCACACGATCAATCCATTTTTCGCGGTTTCCAATAAAAAGTGTTCCTCAAGCCAAAGCACACAGCGTAGGTTTGTCACAGGGTTGTTGTCATAGGACTCACTTCCTGGAATGGCTACATCCGGGAAGTTCCCATCAATCTTCGAGGACTTTATGATTAACCTAGGAAAGGACTCTACCGCCCCCGTGAGCATGTCTGTGGTACAAACTACACTGCAGTAAACACTCCACCACAGTAGTGTAGTATTACACTGCCTTGGGCAACGATTTTAAACGTTTACTAAAACAATTTTAACTTAGCTAACACTTGTATTTGTGTTATGTTAAAAAATAACACTGCTATATTATGGATGACGGCTTATCCTGATTGGTTTTAGCCTATATAAAATAGACTTACAACACAGCTTATGATTTGAGTATCTGTGGTACATCAAAACAATTATAAAGTAGCCTACAACCAGTCTATAGCGTATAGAGAATAGGACTGGAGATATGGCAAAAACGCATTTTCGAATAAATGTTCTCCATATTTAACGATAACGATGTATATTTCGATATAAGTTGTTAATGCTTCCAAATTTAAAAGAGTAAGCCCAACAAAGCCACAAAAATTAGAGTGTCCATTAAACGGCAAAACATTTTCGGCCGATAAATTTTTGGTGTTCGCTTTTGCTAATATCAACACACTTGTAGATTCCCATTGTTGCACATTTCAGCTGTGTGATTGGCTCTTATTTCAATATAGAGTAAAAAAAAATCTATAGTTTATCATTGTTATTGATATTCATTTTATTGCGATTCGATATAATATCGTTTATCGGCCCAGACCTAATAGAGAATAAAATAGCTTTGAGGCCCTAAATCAACATATGGCGGTGGTACTTTGTTCTTTTCATTTTTCTTTTTTTAGTTATTTTTGGAATATTTAGTTATATTCTGAATATAAATAAATAGTATGCTAATAAATATGATATTTAACGAATTTTTAAAAATTCTCATTATTTTTAGAAACAGTAAAAGATAAGAAAGGTTTGCTGAAAGGCAGCAATCATTTTGTCAGTAAGAGAATTAGTCGGTTTGCATGGAAAAGCCTGACAAAAACATAATGTCCTCTTTAAACATCACAAATAGCTTAAAACAATGTTTCTTGCTGGTGTCATATAGCTTGATACATACAAACCCATTCAAGCAAATCCACATTTTCATGCATCTCATTTTCTTAGCATTTTGTTATTACATTTGTGAGATCCCCTAGCAACTAGGGGAGAGTGGCATAGTGCAACACGTTTTGCATCTCCTTCAGTTTCTTAGAGACAGTTTTTGTGGAAATCCAAGTTTTTAATATAATAAACCCACATCTATTGGACACACACCCACATTGCTATAATATGTGTACCTATAACAATATATGCAGAATTTAAACTTGAACAGACAAAGTCAAACATTGCAACTGACCCCAAGCAATGGGGCCGGATACAACATTCATTAAAATGTAATAATAGCAAAAATTCTAAAACATCAGGTTGGATTTTATTTTTATTTGTTGGTGAACAGACTAAATGTAAATTGGTTCAATTGTTAACTGTGTTAAATTGGCCATACAATTACAGACTATAAAAAGAACAAGCAACAACCAATTATCAGGCCTAAAAAACTAAACAAAATGTTGTTTTTTTACTGAAAATCTAGACTGAACCTTTACTAAACTACTTCTTTGAACTTTGCAATTAATTAAACAAAGAATTCATTTTTTCAAATTAAATTACTTTAAAACTGTGAGAAAATTAACATTGTACATTGTTATATGGCACTTTTGAATGAATTTTAATAAAACATGCTGTGCAACTGTCCCAACTCTTTTAACCCTGATTAAACTGCCTAAGGAGATACAATAGTTTTAACGCTTGATAGCTATACCTATTTAAAGCTAAGAAAACAGTGATTTAAATTATATGAATGAAAAATGTTTCATGAAAACAGATTAGACAGTATGAGAAATTTTCTGAACATTTAAAAAAACCTAAAAATGAGTTTTTAAAGTAATTTATATGAATGATTTCTCTCAGATTGAAGGAGGGTGTAATTAAGAATATATAGTATGAATATTATCACTCTAGCTCATTCCTGAATGGAGGAATTAGTTTGCCCCATGTTGCAACAATTCCCACTCCCCCACTATATTTCATCTCCATGTGCCTGTGGCTTTATTAATAAAATAAAATAAGTTGTTTATAACAAAAACCAATTGCGTTCAACCACAAGTCTGCACATACTTTTCATTTACATAGTTCCTGTGAAACATTTAAACTTTGGTATGACACAATAGAATGAATGAATTAATGAATGGACGTTGCCTCTAGCTAACATCACGCAGCTAACATCACGCCTCTAAAGGGTGTGTCTTGGCAAATAAGTTTCGTTGCTGTCCAAGTGGCCAATCAACATTACATTGTTAATCGACAACATGGTCGAGTAATGGACAGACCATTTGAACATATAAGCGTTGACATCTGAGTTAGGCAAGGGGCACCCGCGCAGGTTTCATACTGTCTTCTGTCATGATGTGTTTGTTATGTCGATACGTGTTGCTGTCATATAAATAATGTGACGAAGTTGTCATAAAATTGAACAACTATTTAGACAGAGAGACACACTTTCTGGAGGACACAAGCAATACTGGATGGACTATTGATGACAGTCTAAACCTGTAACTTGGACTTTACGAGACGTAAAGGAGAGACTCGGAACTTCACATTCATTCGGTACATTCATTCTGTCAGGTAAATTCAAACTCGCTGTCATGAAGTCGTCAGTATTTTTTTGACATAACCACCAACTTATTCTTACGTTTCATGTACTTTACAATACTTAATAACCAAACTGCTTTATTAACTCTCTATCTGTATCTCTTTCTCTAGAGATGCAGACGTTCGTGAAAGGAAAGCGAGTTGGATACTGGCTCAGTGAGAAGAAGATTAAAAAACTCAATTTCCAAACCTTCGTGGATTTGTGCAGGTGTGTAAAAAACGCTCATGATTAGATTGATATGTTTTCCAGTTGTTGCCAGGATGTTTTCAATTTTAGCTATTAATTACGTAATTAATAAACTTCTTACGAATGTTAACTGTGGTGTTATTGTAATACAAGTGTAGTAATCATGTTTGTAAGTGCATAAATTACCATTAATCCATTATTACAGATTACTATAGTATGGTGTGTGATATTACCATAGTTCAAGTACAATAACATTTTTAAAAACATGGTTAATTTACATAACTTTCTCCCCAATATTAAAATGTACCCACTATTTACTCATCTCTATGTGGTTCAAAAGTGGTTCATTCTTTATTCTTACGAAGATATTTTGAAGAAGTCTGAAAACCTGTAAGAATTGACTTCCATAGCAGGAAAAACACGTACAGTGGAAGTCAATGGTTGCAGGTTCTTAGCTTTTCTTTTTAGCAAAAGAAGAATATCTTATTTTGTCTTTAACACAAGAAAGAAACTCAAACAGGTTTGTAACAAGTGAGGGGTGAGTAAATGATATAATTAACATTTTTTGGCTGAACTATCCTTTTAAGAGGCAAAACTGTCTATTCCAATTTTAACTAACTTTTCTTTGCTTACTATGTAGTGTTTTTTCTCTTGTAATAGGTTTTGCTTGCCATATTGCTTGACAAAACGTGCTAGTAAATGTTTAAAAACCTTTTTATCTGGATGTCATTTAGACATGATACTTGATACATTTACACATTTAGCCATGAGACATGATACAAACTTAAGTAGTTGAGATCTGATGTTTCACCATATAGGCAGCTATACATATGTATAACAATGGAATAGTTCATTGGCAGTTGTTTAGTAACGTTGGAGTTATTTGGCATAATGGGGTATATGCACACAGACTTTTAATTTCAGTCAGCCAGCCCCAGGGCTTCCAGTTAATTGTCATCCCATACAAAATCGCTGTGTTTAAGATCAGATTTAAAAAAACAGCTATTTTTACTGCCTGGCTGACATACAATATAAAGTGGGTATCAGACCAAACAAAAAGCACTTTGTCTTTAAAACATGGAAATTAATTTTACCCCAGTATTTTCAATGTAATTTTTTGCGCTAGCCTGCTGCTAATGATAGCGTTTAAACGGTCTTTCGTCTCTTTTTACACTTTAACAACCAAACGAATGCTTAAATCTATTTAACTAAATGTATTGTAATTACATTACAACGTTGATGCTATAAAAGGAACCTTATGAAACTGAAAATAGTCACAAAGCTTTCTTTATCTTTTATCATTGGCTGAAAAACACTAACTCTGCATATAGCCCACTGTAATTTTATAGTATTGCAGTTATTTGACCCTATTTTAATGATTTTGAAGTGCTGGAATGTAATGAGTTGTTGACAGTAGCATTTTACTATCAAAACAATTTTTTCTGGATTGCTTACCAATAAATCACAAAACATACAAAATAAACATAAGCCCAATTTGTTTAATAGGGATCAAATGTTAAAACACCTTGTCATTTAATATTAGCAAAAATAAAAGTTTCTGCTATCTGTAGCTATCTATAGGATTTTTTAAAAAGATAATGGAGTATAAAGTATAGAGTTTATATTGAATTCTACTGTATAATAAGAGAACTGCAGAAAGTGGAGCTTATAGAAGTGCTTTAGGATATAGGAGACATTATTCATAATGCCTTCCCAGTGTTTCCTCCAGGCCGTTTTTACACAGATCTACCAATTAACTGTGGCGTTATTTCAATAACAAATGTCGTGAGCGCAGTATTAGAGATCGCATTTATGTAATAGTCTACGAGCAATTTGCTTGCGCGCCAATTTTTTCTGCTCGTGCACAAAACTTCTTGCACGCCCCCTCAAATATAAGCCGCTTTATAAGCGCGTAGATCTTCTTGTGCATTCTCAAATAAATGCTGCTGAAGTGCGATTTAGTGCATTTATGTAACGAGTATGTCTCCAACATTTATTAGATTTGCTAGGAATATTTATGAATGTCACCAATAGACCTACAGAGCGGCATTAATGCGTCCTGAAGTAAAGTTAAACGGCTATACGTTGTGTTTGCTGGCCTCACGCATCACGCACCTGTCAGTCAACCAGTCAGCACGTAACCTTAAAGGGTTAAACAAATGACGCACAGCACTACTACGGTTACAGAAAAGTTCGCACTGTTATAATTCACTTACCCTTTAATAAGTTTTGGTGCAATTATTATTGGTGTGAATATTAAAATTCACTTTGCATAACAGAATTTTCATTATTTACATTATTCAGACAAGTTGTCTCTATAAAATGTAAAACGTAATTGCATTAATGAAATAATGTTTTAAGTCATAAAAACATAGAAAATCTTTGTCAGCATAATTAATCTCTCTACTGGGTAGTCCCTGCTTCTGAATTGTGCTTATAAAAGGTATAACTTATAACACTGTCCTCATAATTAAACAGTTTTTAATTCCACAGATTTAGGAGTAACATTGCTTGCATATCTCTTTTAGACTGCATACATTCCTTAGAGTCAGCAGCAAGACTGTGACTGTTGCTTAAAGGCATCATCATAATTATTTTATTCTTTTATCCAAGGTCCTCTTATGATGTTTGCATGCTTTTTTCTTTCCAAAACTTTCAAATCCATAACTAATTATAAGGTTTTTCCGGTTTTGAGATTTTATGGATGATCCACAATGATGTATTGGAAGTATGATTGGATAACTGTTCTGCATAGCAAACTGGCTTTCGACTCCCCAACCAGTTTAAGTGAGGAATTAAATGTGTTGGTGTTGTATGGTGAAATTGACATGACACACAGTTCTTTTAAATAGTTTGCTTTCACTATCAATTAAACTAGCATGAAAAGTGACATTTCAATAAATCATTCTTATAGTGAGGACTCCATTTTAAGTTTATAGCATTTTGTTGTTGAATGTGATCAGGTTGCAATTTCAAGTTTTCAGTGACATTAATGCAAGTCACAGACAAGCGTATAGATTTTCTCTTTAAACTCAAAATATTAGTCGATTTTGATGGTACAGATACGAGTAAGACATCATACAATAATTTAAGTTATTTATATATATGTATGTATATGTGTGTGTGAGGCCTTTTAAATGTGGAGTGGATTACAGAAATTATAGCCTACAATATTTGTCAAAATGGCTGTGGCGTAGAAGGTAGTGCTGTCGCCTCACAGCTGGTCGGTGGTTTGAGCCTCGGCTGGGTCAGTTGGCATTTCTGTGTGGAGTTTGCATGGTCTCCCCTGCACTCACATGGGTTTCCTCCGGGCGCTCCGGTTTCCCCCACAGTCCAAAGACATGCGGTAGGCTATGCTTAGCCTACCCAATTCATGGGTATGAATTGGGTAGGCTAAGTTGTCCATAGTGTATGAGTGTGAATGAGTGTGTATGGATGTTTCCCAGAGATGGGTTGCAGCTGGAAGGGGATCCGCTGCGTATAACATGTGCTGGATAAGATTTGGTGTTTTAAAGTGTCTTATTCTGATTTTAATTTAATCTTATTCTATTCATTTGTGCTATTCATCTTCAAAAATGAATAAATTCATATAGTCAACTCATATTAATTTATAATGAATGTAAAAGTGTGTATAGAAGTTTAAATTTAATTAAAATTTTAATTTAACGTAGTTATAAATAAATAAAATCATAGATAATAGCAGAATAACTGATTTCGGTAACACTTTATAATAACTACACACTATGATTCATCTATTAAGCATTAGCATCTAGTGAATTCATTATCTGTTAAGCATTAACTCTACATTAATAAACGTTAATAAGAAGCATATAACTGAAGCTACAAATGCTGTATTCTTGACTTATAACCACATTTATAATGTGCTTATTACTTGTACTTTCATACTTTGTTAATGATTTATTTTTCATTACTAAATTAAGTATTGCATTATTAACAAACCAGCTATTCAAGCATAGTTGGTGTTTTTTAGGATCATTCAGAATGAGTTAGTAAATGATTAATAAACTATTCAAATTGACATTTATATATCTTATTATTCAGACATATACTAATAGTTAATTTGTATGTTAATAAATTCTTTATTAACTCAAATTCATGCAGTTTTGTGACCTAATCTAAAGTGAGGACTATTTATGCTTTATAAATCCCTTATAAATGACAATTAAAGGCTCAGTTATATTCTAAACAGGAAAAGAGAACAAAAATGACATTATTCATTTCTATTCATCTGAAGATACACAAATGAAACTGTATTAAATAAAAAATAAATCTTTGCAACCTTATCTAAAATAAAATTACTGTACATGTTAAACATTGCATCCTATTATATTGTTAAAAATTATAATATTTTAGTTGTTTTATACAATTTTATGTTGTATTAAAACACTCCTGCTATTCAGCAATGTTTAAACTTTACAGTAATTTTACTTTTTTAGATAAGATTGCAAATATTTTTGTTCATTTGAAACCAAGCCTTTAATTGTCATTTATAAATGATTTATAAAGCATAAACAGTCCTCACTTTAGATTAGGTCACAAAATTGCATGAAGTTGAGTTAATACATAGTAACCATTACTATATGCCTGATTAATAAGATATATAAACGTTAATTTCAATAGTTTATTAATCATTTACTAACTCATTCTGAATGATCTTAAAAACCTCCAACTACTCTT
Organism: Danio aesculapii; assembly: GCF_903798145.1. Taxonomy (NCBI): domain Eukaryota; kingdom Metazoa; phylum Chordata; class Actinopteri; order Cypriniformes; family Danionidae; genus Danio; species Danio aesculapii. The sequence continues at coordinate 28,029,408 of NC_079454.1, read as the reverse complement.
AAATACTAATGGTTTGTTAATAATGCAATACTTAATTTACTAATGAAAAATAAATCAGTAGCAAAGCATGAAAGTACAATCATTAAGCAGATTATAAATGTGGTTATAACTCAAGAATAGAGCATTTGTAGCTGCAGTTTTAAACTGCTTACTAACGTTTATTAATGTAGAGTTAATGCTTAACAGATAATGAATTCCCTAGATGCTAATGCTTAATAGATGATTCACATTGTGTAGTTATTATAAAGTGTTACCCAGATTTCTAATAGATCTCTTTCTCAGTTTTGGGTATGTGTGCCTTATTCAGTGACTCTATCTATCCACAACCTGGCCCTGCACAATATTTAGCAATTTTCTATAGCATGTTTATTGCTCCTCTGTGCCTCGATCCAAATATGTCATGCACAAATCAGTGGTCAAAGCTAAAGTATCAGGCATTCTTGGGTGGAAGCAGTGTTTTAACCACTTATGACATCATAGATAGGCACATTCCAGGATCTGGTGTTTTCCTTGCCTGGTGTCAATATAAAGCTTAAGTTTCAGCAACAAGAACAATTTCAGGTCTGATACTTACAGGATATTCCTTCGGTGTGATGACCTCTTATATATTAAAATCTCAAGTATAACAAAATTTTTGATTTCATGACCACTTTAACTGATTTAAGAGTAAATTGTTTGGTGTGTAGGCCATTGGATTCTACTGTACATTGCAATGTCGCGAGTATGTAAAGCTATAAATGCTCTGTTTGCAGAGGGAGGCGCATGAACATGCCTTAAAAATGTACCTGTGTGGATGACGTTTTGTGCGTGGGCTAAATTACATTTCTGAGAGGACGCTAGGTGTTTCAGAGTCACTGTAATGTGATCTCTTTTTTTTTGTAAACGTGCTTTAGTCTGCAAATAACCGGTTTGCAGAGGGATTTTACCTGAGCTTGTGGAACACGTTCAGCATTTGTTATGCTACAGGCTGTCATATATGGCTTTGATGAAAGATATTTTCACATAGTTCACAAAGAGGGTTTAAAAACAAGTGATTTACTCAGCAATACTGATAAACTCCCACATACATTCATTAATTCACAACCTTGTCAGTCAGTTGATTATAGTTCTTTTCAGTGTCTTTTTTGTTTACTTAGTTTACCTACAATAAGCACAATAATAATCACACTATTCATTACATAACCTGTTAACATTTATTTAAAAAAGAAGTGTGTTTATCTTGAGTTTCTGCTTTGTTTTGCTTTTTTGTGTGAGAGACTGAAGTTTAAAGAGGGTTTGTTTTAGGAGACACAGCTCCCCTTTATTTTTTCATATTGCTTTCCTTCGTAAAGTATCAACAATACTATTATTGTGCATCATATGCAATCAATATTAAATATTCATAGTTTGTTTTTCTTCTTTTCCAGAAAACAAGGCATAGAGATGATTCAGGTATGATACCATATGACAGTTTTCTTTCTTTTTTATGGCTTTTGCATGACACAAAACATTTTTCCAATAATGTCAGGCCGATGGCACAATATCATTACAATACGCTTGTCAGCATCTGCTCCAAACATTACAAACAAGCCTTTCATTATTAAATGAAAATGAAGCTATGCCTGGAGGTACTTACATAGAAAATATGACCCTCAGAGTATTATGTACTATTGCTGTTGTCTACATATTATGTTATAATTATGCATTACTTAAAGGAATACCCAATAATCAAAACTGCCTCATCATTTATTCTTCCTGAAACCTTTATGAATTTCTTTCTTCTGTTGAACACAGAAGAATATATTTTGAAGAATGCTGGTTTCTGGGACCCATCAACCTCTATAGTATAAAAAAACTACAGAAAACATAAAAATGTGTTCAACAGAAACAGGAAAATATGTTTTGAATAAGTAAATGGTGAGTAAAGGTGGCAAAATATTCATTTTGTGGCTGTTTTACTTAAAACTACATTTACATTGAATAACTGCCAGTAAAAACAGCTTATAGAGACTTTTTCCACAACAGTTCTCAGCCAAGGCCTAATATAGCCTAACATAACAAAAACATAAGCTTGCCCTCACTAAATTACATGAAAATTGCACTGATTAGCCATTTCTTGGCAAATACAGTTCACAAATATGGCTTATCAGCTGAAGCATTGCCTTGATAGATTCTACTGTATGCTATTTTTCAGCTTATCAAGTAATTCTATATGGACATGCATGCTGGGGACATTAGTGCAGTGGGAAAGCATTACACACAGAGGTCTTTAAGACTGGTGTTTGTCTCTGCTTAATCTAAGATCCTTGGCTTCAGTCAAGGTGGTGTTTTGTTTTTTAGAGAGTAAGCTAAACTCAATCTGTCCTCTTGATAACAATGGTACTGCAAATAGATTCACCTGCAACATGCACATTTTGTTCTAGTAAGGAACACCTGGCTTTGGCATGATTGAGAGTGTTGTATTTTAGTCTTATAGAGACGTCTTTAGTTTACACTGTGTCCCGAAAACAATTGATTCCCCGTTTTTTAATGCTGAAGAACAATAGCCATATTTTTATGACAGTTTGGAAAATCACATGAAAAATGCTTAATGGAAACACCAAGATGTTCATATATTTTGAAAATGCACTTAAAATAAATTATGTGCACAACTGAGTTGGATAAGCTTTTTATTTGATTAAAAAAATGTTCACAAACTATGATGGAAAGACATTTACCAAAAAAATTCCAGCATGCGCATCAAAAAGTCATGTGAGTTTGCTTTAGCACATCATGCTATAACTATAATGAGCACGATAAGATGGCATCAATGGAGAAATCAGCAGATTAATCAGATTGCATCTGAAACAAAATCTGAAATGTTTTTTTGGTTATTCTAAAATGCCTTAGCCAAAGTTTGTCATCAAAGTGGTTCAGTATACCAGAACTGTCTGAGCGGCTGCGCTCCCAACGGATGATTTCATTACATTTTGAGGTGCAAGAAATTTATTATATAAGAATAAACACCCACAGCAGCTTTCCTGAACCAGCAAATACAATTTTTCATTTTGATATTTGCCTCCAGTTGATCAAGAAGTGACAATTTTGTTCCACTCATAGGATAAACACATTGCTTTATTTACAAATGCATTATGCAGTATTCCAGTTTAGCATTTTTAATTCACATCTTTGGATGAAAACATAGCTAATGAATCTACTGTTTTTTCTAATTAGGCCATTTCATCATGCTATGTTTGCTCAAGGATGGAGAGTTAACAGCGTTGGGGTTATTTATTGAATGATTCTGTCACATTTGTGCCACCTTCTCTATACCTAACCTTGACAATGATAAATCATTAGACACATGACTCACCATGATATGAAAGTCATTAGAACGTACTAGTGTTTTCATTATAACAGTAAAAATTATAACCAAAATCCATTTTGATTAAAAATTAATCCTGGGTTTTTATATACTGACGTTTCACATGGTATAATACATTCTTAAACTCTAGCTTAACGTCTCCAACCAGTCATTCCCCAACTCAATGAGCACAGTACATAACCTGTTTACATATAGGCACCCTGAATATACTTGTATTCTATATAGACATATCGTGCTACAAAGTTTGTTGACTTCTTAGTTCATTTCTTCACTCCAACATTTTCGATCACCGTCGTCTCAAACTGATTATATTCTTGCACAATTGGCTCAAGAAACAAATTCAACAGTATTAATACTAATCCAATACCAAATGATAACCAAATTGAAAACAGTATTATTAAAAAACATTGCCCGTAACTCTCCTGTTTCATTTTATACAAGCATAATTAATGTAAACAATACTCCATACAGTAAAGAAGCTTGTATATCATATGGCACATACTGGCTCAGGCGTCACGGTGGTGCAGTGGGTAGCACGATCGCCTCACAGCAAGAAGGTTGCTGGTTCGAGCTCTGGCTAGACAGTTGGCATTTCTGTGTGGAGTTTGTTTGTTCTTCCCGTGTTGGCGTGGGTTTCCTCCAGGTGCTCCGGTTTCCTCCACAAGTCCAAAGACATGCGCTATAGGTGAACTGAATAAGCTAAATTGTCTGTAGTGTACTGTACTGTATGTGTGTGAAGGCAATTCCCAGTGATTGGTTGAAGCTGGAAGGGCATCCTCTGCGTAAAACATATGCTGGATAAATTGGTGGTTTATTCCGCTGTTGCGACCCCAGATTAATAAAGGGACTAAGCTGAAAAGAAAATGAATGAATATACATACTGGCCCAGCCGAATCACAATGTAACAGTTTCAAAATATATTTTTGTTATGCTCCCTATAATACAGCTCCTTTGTTATATTCCTATTATTACTCATATATTTCTGCAACGTTCAGTTTTTAAGTTTTTATTGTTTTAGTGCCTGTGTGTACATGCCAGGATGATAGTTTTATCTGATAAAATGGTAAAATGCTTGTCAGATAGGTATGGAGATTCAAGTTTCACTCATACTTCAATATATCTGTATATTTACAGTACCGATATGCTGTTTAGCCCTATTCATATATAACACACAGTGTTTCCATAACTGTCCAAAACACATAAAAATGAGGCATGCAAAATTTTAATAAGCGTTGTTTACACTACACAATATTGGCAGAAATTGGCAACATAATAAGTTTAAAGAGCACAAGGTGCATTTATTTATTTTTATTTATTTATATTTTTACCACAGGTAAAAAGTATTACTTACTCCAATTCTAAATGACAAATGTGAAAGATTTATTTATTTTTAAGATTTATTATTATTTTACAAAAAAGAGACGTGAAAGGAAGAAGAAACATTTAAGATATATTACTGATTACGTACCTACATTTCGGGAGAGCGCCAAATACATCCCAGTAAAACGAGTAAAACCCTCGTTTTTAGCAGTTTTTGTTTTTGCGAAACCACCAGAGGCTGTGTATGCTTTTTCAGATCTCAAATTTCTCTCACGAGTGCCATTAGCGCCTGCTGTTCTCACGTAAATCCACAGAGGCCACTGACCGACCAACCAATCTCACCTCATTCCATAAACCCAACCGATGGTGTTTTAAAAAGCACTGATTGACCAGCGCCCACCCTCTTCCCTAAACCCAACCGACAGTATTTTCAAAAGCAATCCAGAAAAAGAAAAGCCCTCGCGGCAGCCTGATTTGTACTACATTTTCAGATTTTACCAAATTCTCACCCTGTTATTTACTTGTTTGTTTTATTTTTTTACATTTGTCTTACCTGCTTTCTGGAACTGTTTGATCCTGTACCATTGATCAATCTTGATATTGATATCTTGATCAAATCTTGATATTGTACCATTTAAAACAATAATTACAGACAGGTATGTATTTACCATACCGTTATACTGCTCATAAATTACACACAGTGTTTTCATAACTGTCCAAAACACATGAATATGACCCATGCAAAATTTTAATAATCATTGTTTCACACTACTCACAATATTGGCAGAAATTGGCAACATAATGAGGTTTAAGAGCACAAGGTGTATTTCTTAATTAAAAAAAAAATAGTACCTAACCCCAATGTTACCTAAATGTGAAAGATTTGTTTAGCCTATTTTGGGAGATGTGAAATAAAGAAGAAACATTTAACATACATTTATGTTCTGCTGTGATTTTTATTTTTCAACAATAAAAAATAGAAAGATTTTATACACGAAAAGTATTACATTATAAAAAACTAACAATTAAAATGTTAAATAAAAATATTTTCACAAGTCATCTCTGACTTTTTGAACCCACTGAATCTAGTGATTTGGGAAAATGCTTTATTTTGGAGTAAATGACTGGCTCTTTGTGGTAATGTTTTTAGTGGACATATGAAGACAGTATTTGCACATTCCAGCAGGACATGCCCTTGTCAGCTATGTTTATATTGCGTTAAGTTAAAGAGGAACCAAGGTGGACCTGAGATACGTAAAGCACCTCTTAAAACAAACCAGTAGATTGTAGTGGAAATAAGGTGTAGATTTGCTTACAAGCCATGCAGAATTCAATGCATATCATCGGTTAAATTAAACCAACTGATTTGTGTTTACGGACAAACACCCTTCTTTTTTGTTTTGCCATGGAAACTGTGTTAGTTTTGAAGAGAATTCTGGGAACAGAGTCACCTTGTTTTGTTTTGGGACTTGCATGTGAAGGCTGGCCAACTAAACCAAGGTCTGTTCCCTCATTCTGCTCTTTCACGAGGATTCAGACGCTTATCATTGAAGCTGTCTGAGTGAGTGAAACACTGAGGGCTTTTCTTCACTCCCGAGATGCGTAACAAACGCTTCTTTGCAATCCACAGAATGTAGGGTGTGGATACCTAAGAGAGTAAAAGATGGACTTTGACCTGTTTACGTATTATACAATAGACAACCCAGCTGCACCCAGTCATAGCTTTTATATGGTCTGTATAGCCTAGCAATCAGTCCACAGGCTGATCAGTTTAGAAAGAGGGAGTGTCATTAATGTGATTAAGATAATGCGATTATTAAATCATTCAGACACTGGATGTGTTAATGGGGAAACAACTTAATGGCATCACTTTGAAAATTAATTTTTCGCTTAATGGCTTTGAGTTATGTATTTTCTGTAGGTAAATCTATATTTAGGTTGTTATAGTCTGCCTTCACCTGTCAGTTTGTACTACTTTGGTTATTAAACTATTTTATAGGTTCATAGTGCATTTACCTACAGTTTAAGATCTGCAGGTTCAGCATGTCACCACCATAGAGATAAGATAATTGTGCATTCTCAAGAACATACCCACACTCATTTCAAAAATATTATGTCCTGAGGGTCAGGAGAGTGATATCCAACACATCTGATAAGGAAATGTATCTGTCTGTATAAATTGTTATATATGTAATTAAGTTTATATTATTATATATTTGGAGTTATTATACATTTGCTCACTAAGGCTACATTTATTAGAATAAAAGTAATTAGTGAAATATTATTGCAATAAAAAAGAGTTTTATATTTTTTATGCAAATTTTTTATATATCTGGTGTCACATGATTCTTCAAAACTCATTCTCTGACAATGTGATTTGGTTTGGTCAAAAATGTCAATCCATAGTAAAAATCAATGAATACAATTACATGGACGCCAATAATCAGATTTAAATACTATTAAGACAATACTCTGATTAAGAGTCTACCGTGTAAACAGCGATTTTTGATTAATTTAATCCGATTAAGGCCATATTCAAACTAAACAGAAATCAGATTAAGACATGTGGAATATGACAATTTTAGTCACATTATTAAAGTGCAATATGTAAAGACCTTAATCAAACTATTACCGTCATGTAGGACTTTTTGCCGTGTTTTGCAACAGAATAGTCATACACAGCTGTTTGACACCATTCTCTGCACCTGTCGAGTCAGTAAAGGACACAACCAATGCCAAATGTGGAGTTTTTTTCTCCCATTTTACCAAAGTATGGTAAACTTAGAGCGCAGTGAATGGGAGAGTACATCAAATATTGTTTTTACAATCATATTTGCTGAAATAATAAAAGAAAAATTCCTCAATGGTGCTATCAAGACTTCAGAAAAAGAAAAAATATTGTGTGAGATTCATGATGGCAGCCAGAGGAGAGAATAACGTCAAATTTACTCTCAGCCCCATAGACGCTGCATTAGAAACACCTTGCATAAGTGTTTTTTTGTTATTTGATGCAAAGTTGATACAGATAATACATAAATGCATATAAATATTCATATGTTTTTTTAAAAAATCGAAATATTAAAAACTTTCAAGGATTTAAGATCATGATAAACACGTCATAACAGTCTTGTTAAAAGAGTCCATTCCATTAAAACAACACTCTTCCACCAGTTCTTGATTCATACTCACATCCAATACCTCGGTTTGTCACTGGGGGCATGAATGAAATATTCCTGAATTAAAGTGAAAGTGCCAAACTGCAGTTAAAGCTGATAAATTAAAAATAAAACACCCGAAATTACATGAAACTTCTGAGGAAATGTGAATAGTGTGGTGACACAATGACAATAATCAATCTAGATGCTATAACATGTGAAACGGGATCATGAAAGGAACCATCAAAAAGCAACTGATGTAAACACCTTAATCATATCATTGTCTTATTCAGATATAGGCAAATAATTTGATTAGATGTCCATGTAAATGTAGTCTGTGTCTTTTACCTGTGAAAAATTAAAATGTTTTATTTTGATAAAACAGTCTAAATCCCAAACTAAAGGGCAGCCTATACACATATTGGTTCAATTGATTTCTGTTGTGTTAAGGAAATTCTTGTAATTGAATAAGCCACTCGCTTATCAATTTTCCACAAGTCAAGACGGTGACACAGACACTTACTGTTTGCCATCACCTCCTTGGTTTGCACTTCAATTGGTTTAATGACAGCATGCCGTTAATAGGTTAACAGCAAGTTATAGATTTAGTTCTGTTTTTCAGTCTGTTAGATTGGGAGTGGAAATAAGAAACGATTATCTAGCAAAGCAAATAAGCCGTCATTATATCCAGGAAGATGGGAGCCTCTAACCATTGTTTAAAAACTACTTTAACTGACTAAAACACTAGAATACATTAATGTGATGTTGCACATGGCCATCTCATGCTTTATATCAGATGATGTGTTTATCAGCTGAACAGGCTTGACTAAAAGGAAGTGGAGGGGTCTTCTTTGTGAAGTGTCATGAGGAATCTGTGTGTCACTTTCTGTGTGTCATCATCTCCATTCTTTATGTCTGTTTTTGTAAATTGTTTGTTACACATCTGGCTATGAGAATATTTCCAGATGTTGTCTTCTGAAACAAAGCCATTTAGGGAATAAGCTAATGAGGCCCATAGGATTACTTCTATCTCTATTTCTGGTGAGCCACGCAGCCTTTTATTTGGTGCGGTCTTTGAAAGATTGAATCTGGATTAGGTCTAAGTATAATAAATACAAGTGCACTTAGGGATGCTCTTATACCCCTATTAGCTGCCAGTTCATGTAAATTCCCTCTACATTGCCTGTGACTGACATTTGACAAGACTTTTTGTAGACTCTAATCCAGTAGAAAATGTGTTCTCATTCTCAAAGGTTAAACCAAAAAAAGACCAAGTGTATGAGTACCCTAAGAATGAGTACTTGTCCAAATGTCATTTGCCTGTGTTACAAAATAAAGTAAATCTAGTCCTGTTTTGGGCCCAGGAAAAGTTTTGACATGCCTAAGTTTTGACATGCCTTTTTTTCTGTAGATTCTTATAGATCAGAGATGCCTAAAGTAGGGCCCGCAGGTCAAAGTTGGCCCATGTTAACCTTTGATTTGACCCACCATACCATCTGAATAGAGAGGGAAAATGATGGGGAGGTGGTTGGGGCAAATGCCTTTGACAGAGATCGTCATTTGAATTTGAATTTAACGTAACCCTTTGTTGTTTTATTGCTGAGCTACAAAACAAGCCACCTGAAATTAAATCATACAATTAGATGTTGTAAATGAATCAGACTTTTAAAATATAAATACTGTCACTTGACAGATAGAGGACAGTGCACAAGTCATCTGCGGGCAAATCGATGAATGCAGGAGCAGCTGAACTAGTGTATTCAGCATTGAACTCCATTGTGTTATAAATGGGATTGTTTATGTTTTCACTGTAATGGTTCAGTATAAATTCTTTAAAATGATACTGCGTTAGTTTTTAGTACATTTTTAGGAAATTCCGTCAAACTAAATTGTCCATAGTGTATGTCTGTATGTCCTGGTCCTCCTAATTGAGGGTTAAGTGTTGGGCTAACGACCCACCTCATAAAAATTAGATGTTATGTAACACCAGCATGGTGCAGCTAAATATCAACTTCAATATAAAACGGACCTGGGTGTAAGTATGTAATGAAACAAATATAATAAAAGAACCACAGCAAATTTACCTTTCTAATTTCAAGCCTAGTCAGCACATGTTTGATTTTTATGTTAAAAAGAAAGTAATAGCTTTTACTCACGCAATGGATGGCACTGACCTTCAGAGAGGGATCAGAATGTGATTATTTGTGTTTGCTTTAGGATTTAGTTTATGTACAGTTTAGCACCAAGCACCATTCTCACTTCGCAGTTAGCATCACGTCATAAACATCTATTCTTCACATTCTTAAAATGTCACCCCTGAGCCAACTGACCTTTGTAGAATTTTTGAAATGCAGGCATGGTGTTTATTTTGTAAACCTATACAATTAAGTTGGACAATACTTATTATCATACTTCTTTTCTTGAAAATAATACATTCGGGTGAATTTTACTATAAAGTACACCCTTTGCCTATTCATATATTGACATTAGCATTCTCCCAGAGGGAAGTTGCTGAAAACTCGTCTAGTGGATGTTTACTGATCTCTTGACCTTGTTCTCCCGGTTCAGCTGGATCTGAGCCATCCAATAGAGAACCAGGGTCCTTTTGATGTCATCATCCACAAGCTGACCGACCACATTGTTGATGCTGACCAGAATGTCACAGAGTCTCTGCTACTTGTTCAAGGTGTTCAGGTAACTATGAAAATCAATTCAAGTAACCATACATTTGTTAATCAAGTGTACATTCATTGTATAATTAGCTATTCAGTGTATAAGCTGTTTTTTTAAATCACATATTACATGAAAAAAATACAATTACATAAAAATACTTGGCAGTGAATAATGTATTTTGCTAATCTTTTAAAAAGGAATTTAAACATGCTATAAAACAATCCAATGTAACATTCTGTTGTCCCAGCTCAATCTTAAAGGAAACACAACAGTTTTATGTATTGTAACGTATTTACGTATTTTATGCAGAACAGTGGCTTAAATATTGGATTTCATTTGTACGAAAACATACGATTTAAAGGAAGGCGTGCCTCCAGATCCCAGCCCTAAACCTACCCCTCATTGGGGGATTTGAAAACTGTACTAAAATGAATGAATAAGAAAAATTAATAAGTACAAATTATTATGTAATAACTACAAAATCAAAAAGTTATGAATTGCCATGAGATGGCCTTATTATTCCATATGTAGAGTTCAGATACAAAAACCTATAGGTGCCATTTAAAAATATTTTTGTGTGTATGAAATTCCAGTAATTTCATTTTAATGGCGATCAATTAGTTTTTTTATTGCCTTACACGTGAAATAACTGGACATAAGCATAGGAGGTACTAGTACTAGTACTAGTATCTATTAATTAGGTACTACTATTTAATTCATATATACTAGTACCTTATGATTAACTACTAGTACATACAAATATGTACTTGTCCCAGCTTGAATACATGCTAGTCGAAACTGAATAGTTGATATCTCAATGACAGATCCCATAGAAATCAATAGAAGATTTTTTATTTATTACTTGTAACAACAGAATAGTTACTAGTCACTATTAAAATAAGTACTAGTATCTAATAAATAAAAATTAATACCTAATGAATAAGTACTAGTGCCTAGTAAATAGGTACTAATATCTAATGAATACATAGTATCTAATGAAAAGTACTAGTATCTAACACATAAGTATTAGTATCTATTTAATAGGTACTGGTATCTAATGAATAAGCACTACAATCTAATAAAGTACTAGTATTTATTGGAAAAGATACTAGTATCTTAAAAATAAGTTCTAGTAACATGAAAATAGACACTACAGTAGTATGGGCTATTGATTAAATGTCAAAACAGCTCGCCATAAATTCTAGAAAGAAATTTCAGATGCCACTTAGAGGTTTTTGCATCTAAACTCTTCATGTTCTTCTTTAAATCATTCCAACACTTTGTTTATAAACAGAGAATTCTCAAGAGCACAGTAAAGAAAATTTGGGGATTTCAAACAGTGAGGCAATTCTTACTGATTGGCCAGTGCATTCAAGATATCATCGGATATTTCGGTGATTGGCTCCACCGTTACTAAATACATTGTAAACAGAAGTCTGCAATGTTCTGTTCAGTGCAGATATAATATGCACTGGAGCATTTACCAAATCTGTTTTTCCAATATCAAACTGAGCCCCATAATTCCATGCACCCCTAGTTTTTCCCCTCTTTTTGCTTATTAGTTAAATCTGTCCATTATAGAAAAATAATAATAATTATGTGTGTCTCTTTTCAGGACTACATAGACGCTCACCCTGAAACAGTGATTCTGGATCCTCTTCCGGCCATCCGTACCCTGCTGGACCGGTGCAAATCATATAAGCTAATCCATAAACTGGAACACAGCATGGAAGGTGTGTAAGCAACACAGATGCAATCACTGGTTAAGGACAGAGCCTTTTATTGTGGTATCACGTATTACAGATAAGCCCATCCCTATATGACACTTAAAGAAATAAAGAAAACAAACTGGTTGGTTGCTTTACATGTAAGCGTTAGATAGAATGTGGACCGTTGACAGCATTTACACTAATTCTAAATAATGTAAAAGGTTCTGTAAAGCAGGCCTTTAGATCCTCCTTTGTTCATCAGGGGTGAACTAACACGAGGAGGGCAGGTTTTTGGCTTTGCGCACAGGCTTATGGAGGGCTTATGTCCTAAAGCTGCTGAGTCGTTCATTCTTTGTGCTGCTTGCGCTCAGCATTCACTGGCCACAGAAAGAGCATGAGGCCCGTCGGATCACTGCAAGCCAACACAATCACCAGCTGGGAGAATGGCGTAGTGCCTAAGGAATTCCATCACAGACAAAAATATATTAAGCTGAAAAAATTACACATATACAGTTGAAGTCAGAATTATTAGCCCCCCTGTTTATTTTTTCCCCCAATTTCTGTTTAACAGAGAGAAGATTTTTTTTCAACACATTTCTAAACATAATAGTTTTAATAATTCATTTCTTATAACTGATTTATTTTATCTTTGCCATGATTACAGTACATAATATTTGACTGGATTTTTTTCAAGAATTCAGCTTAAAGTGACATTTAACACTAGGACAATTAGGCAAGTCATTGTATAACAGCGGTTTGTTCTGTAGACAATCCAAAACAAATATTGCTTAAGGGGGCTAATAATATTGACCTTAAAATGTTTATTAAAAATTAAAAACTGCTTTTATTCTAGCCAAAATAAAACAAATAAGACTTTCTTCAGAAGAAAAAATATTATCAGACATACTGAGAACATTTCCTTGCTCTGTTAAACATTATTTGGATAGTATATATAAAAAGAAAAAAATTCAAAGGTGGGCTAATATTTTGACTTAAGTGGTGACTTTAAGTATCTGCAGTCCACAAATTGTATGCTTCTGGGGTCATCAACTAGAGCATAATGTACTTGTTATTGCAGAATAAACCCTCATGTATGATTGATGATGATCTTCAATCACCCTGAAGGGGTTGAATTTGCAATAATATCCAAAGTAAGCTTTTCTTCATGTAATTAATTATAGAAACAAGGGTTTTTGATTTGAGATCTTAAGATGTACAATGAAATAATTGTACAGAAAATACTGAGTGTGCTTCTCTAAAAAATTAAATATGTAATTTGGTAAAGCAGCTTATTATGATGTTTTAAATGGCAATGTCAAATTTATTAAAATAGCGCTAATCAACACAACTGAAGGTGACCAGTGTGCTGTGCATTACAAATCACAAAAAAGAGATAGATATAAAATTATAGCTAAAACAAACCGTTCTCACTGATAAAATGCCATTAAAAATATATATTTAATTTAAGTGAAGTTTTTTATGAACTAATTTTGAGCGGATCACATGCTTATGATTGACCACAGCTCGTCCTACATTAGCAACGCAGGATTCACCATGATTCTTAACTCACTATAAATAATCAGAGTTTCTTACCTTACTTATCTTCTTCTTGAATACAACCCCTTCCACCCCTACTCCTCCCTCCTTTTCCTTGAAAGGGCGGCATGGCAGCCCAGTGGCTAGCACTGTTGCTTCACAGCAAGAATGTCATTGGTTCAAATCCCTACTTGGCCAGTAGATGTTTCTGTGTGGAGTTTACATGTTCTCCCTATGCTCGCATTGGTTTCCCCCGGGTTCTCCGGTTTCCTCCCACAGTCCAAAGACATGTGACATAGGTGAAATGACCAAACCAAATTGACCACTATTGATGAGCTCCTAATCAGCAATTATTAATTGCCTTTAGCCTAAAATAAGCAGGGGAGTTCTCAAGACCTACCTGCGCTCAAATTCTTCTTTTGCCTTAAAAACAGGAGGGGACCCTGGGCTCGATGATCTTATGAGTTCAGGGCTCTCTCTCGGGACAGCATGCCAAACACACTTTATAATCAGTCATCAGCTAAGTGTAAACTCTTGAAATATTATTTATTTAATTTTGAAGACTTTGAATGAAGTCACTTATCAAGGTTAAATGTATTTAATTGTATTTAAACACAGTAGAAAGTCTATATTAAGTATGTTTTCTATTTGAACATATTAAAAAATAATTTTATTCCATGCACCAAATGTCTAAATTGTTTTTGCACTCAACAGTATTCATTAAAACTGAGCGTAAAGTTATAAGTGGCAGTGTAATGGCCATAAAGGCTGCATTATTTTATATTTCGTGCAACATTCACATTGGGCGTCACGGTGGCGCAGTGGGTAGCATGATCGCCTCACAGCAAGAAGGTCGCTGCTTCGAGTCTGGCTGGGTCAGTTGGCATTTCTTTGTGGAGTTTGCATGTTCTCCCCGTGATCACGTGGGTTTCCTCCGGGTGCTCCGGTGTCCCCTACAAGTCCAAAGACATGCAATACAGGCGAATTGGGTAGGCTAAATTGTCTGTAGTGTATGTGTGCGAATGGGAGTGTATGGGTGTTTCCAGTGATGGGTTGCAGCTAGAAGGGCATCCGCCGCGTAAAACATATGCTGGATAAGTTGGCGGTTCATTCCGCTGTGGCGACCCCTGATTAATAAAGGGACTACGCCGAAAAGAAAATGAATGAATGAATATTCACATAAAAAAGTACAATATCAGAATACTAGTTTAAGTTATGGACATAGTTAATTCTAAAGGAAACATGAATTATAGAATAGAATCTTATATTTTAATGACAGCAAAGGTTGAGCTACATTTACTCCACAGGTTTGAGTAAAACCTAATGATGATGATGTTATCCAGCAATTTTTTGATATAGCATTTTTATAATTTTCAACATTTTCAAAAAAAAGTATATTTTATAATATTAGGATACTAGTTTAACTAGCAAGTCATTAATCCTAAAAGAAATATGAATAGAATAAAATATTTTTGTAACACTTTAAAATAATGGTCGATTAGTTAATGTTAGTTAATGTATTTACTAACAAGAACAAACTATTAGTAATACATTTATCACAGTATTTATTCATCTATGTTAACATTAGCTAATGTTATTTAAATTAGTTAACATTAGTTCATGTTAACTCACAGTGCATTAACTGATGTTAAGAAGCACAACTTTGGATTTAAATAATGCATTAGTAAATGTTGAAGTATGATTGATAAACACTTTACAAGATTATTCACCCTTAAATATGAATAATGAATATGAATATTAAATACATGAACTAGATCAAGATTCATTTGCTCAACTGGTTTGAGTAAAACCTAATGATGATGATGTTATCCAGCATTTATTTAAAAATAAACCTAAAAAAATTGTGTTTAGTGCGAAAGCCTAGTGTTTTAAACCCAATCGGATCACAAGTTAACAATTACAATGAATCCTTCAATCCGAAAATTAGCATGGCCTATATCAAAAGCTTTTCAGATCCGAGAAGCAGATGCTGTTCAGTCAAGAGCACATCAGAATGTCAGTGTTGTCTGTGGTGCAGGAGTGTCAGCTGAGGGTTAGTGTGAAGTTAACCATCCGCCTTGGTGCTTCCCCAGTCTCTAAGAAAGAGACCACTCTGTTTATGATACAAAGGGAGTGACTATTTTCAAGGGCCTTTTCTCCAGGCAACCGCCTCCATGGCTGTTAGCTTATGAAACAACACTGCAAGGCATTCTGGGAAAAGGGAGATAACACAGCTCGTATAGCCTTCATCTTACACAAGATCCTCTTTGAAATAACTCACTTGACTAATACATGCACGTATCAGCAAGTGCCATCAATGACTGATTTTTTTAAGTCAGACACATTTTTTTTCATGATCTAATTGGTTGTGTCAGCATGTCCACGATGACAACAAGCTGTTTAAATAAAAAATATTTGCATTTTGGGTGAGTTATATAGTCAGTTGACTTGGTTGTGTAAATTGGCGCTCATCCTAATGAATCACAATCCACCCATATCCCTAAAAATGCACTTTAGTTCATTCATTCATCATCGCCATGCATCACACCGCTGTATTCAGCATTTATGGCTGTTTTAAAGGTTACTGCTTGTTTCATCAAATGGATTCATGTTCCTTGTCTAATGTAAAAGGTGATGCTTTATTAGGTTGAACTGCGTCAAGCTGCTCGACAGAAAAAGATTGTTTCTGCGCTGCTATAAATAGACTGCACTTTCGCTCGTGAAAAAGAGGCTGTTTATGAGACTTAACTGATGGTTGCAGATCAAAAGCGGTCTGAAAATTCACAGATACCGCAGCGGTTCAGTTTGAAATGTTTCCATGGATCCAGAAGTAATATTATTCTGTAGAAAGAGTAGTCATCAGTTAAAATGTGTGTAGGCTACACATCATTAAAACCGCCATCCAAACTTAGAGTCTACGTGGAGTTACGCTCAGGGTGTGCTGGTTAATCTTGTCTTGTTAATGCTGTCATCTGACCTGTTACCGTTTCGTTTGTGTGTGTTTAAAGAAAGAAAGAATTGCTGTACTGTATGAAATGAGAAAAAGATGAAATCACACCTTAATACACAATAAACAGAATCAGAGGCTAAAGTCAGCGCTTAAATTATCAGTTTTATTAGTTTAAAGAACATAATTGTCAATGTTTTTGATATCGACATGACTGTAGTTACTTTAATCTATTTCTACTTTACCTAAAGATGTCTTTATGTATAAATGTAATTGTTTAGTGTAGTTAGGCTCATGATTTGTTTTGCAACTTTTAAGGTTAGATACAGTTAAGGCTTAATGTTAATGTTGTAGTTTGGTTAAGTTTGTAATTTTTGATTCAGATATAAGGTCAACGGCTATAGCTATGAGGTCAACAGTTCAATTACAGCTGTATTTACAGTAATACATTATGGATTAATTTATTACAGGTATATTAAACCTATATAAAATGTAAACAATAAGTACATTATTTGAAATAGATTTTTTTAACTATTAGAACATAATTATACATTGTAATCCTTCACAAAACATCTCATCTCATTTTCGTCCACTTATCCGGGGTTGGGTCGTGGGGGCAGCAGTCCTAAGAGAGAACCCCAGACTTCCCTCTCCCCAGACACTTACTCCAGCTCTTCCGGGGGGATCCCGAGGCGTTCCCAGGCCAACCAAGAGACATAGTCCCTCCAGCGTGTCCTGGGTCTTCCTTG
Source organism: Danio aesculapii (assembly GCF_903798145.1). Lineage (NCBI taxonomy): Eukaryota > Metazoa > Chordata > Actinopteri > Cypriniformes > Danionidae > Danio > Danio aesculapii. Next base: position 28,011,976 of record NC_079454.1, on the reverse strand, counting down.
AGGTCTCCTCCTGGTGAGACATGCCTGGAACACCTCCCTAGGTAGGCGTCCAGGAGGCATCTGAAACAGATGCTCGAGCCACCTCAAGTGACTTCTCTCGATGTGGAGGAGCAGCTCTACTCCTAGCTCCTAAAGGGTGACAGAGCTCCTCACCCTATCCATAGGGGTGCACCCTGCCACCCTGCAAAGGAAACTCATGACCATAGGTGAGAGTAGGAACATAGATTGACCAGTAAATCGAAAGCTTTGCTTTTCAACCGCATTACTACTATCGCTGCACAAATCGTCACCTGTCACCCTCACGTTCCATCCTTCCCTCACTTGTGAACAAAACCTTACTTGAGCTAAGGAGTAAGGACTAACCTCCAACCTGGAGGCAAACCACCTTTTTCCGGTGGAGCACCAAGGTCCATGTTCAATGAAGCCAACAGAACAACATCGTCTGCGAATAACAGAAATCCTGTGGTTTCTGAACCAGACCCCCTCCAGCCCAAGGCTGTTCTTTAAAATTCTGTCCATAAAAATTATGAACAGAATTGGTGACAAAGGGCAGCCCTGTATGCACTTGAAAAAAGTTTGACTTATTGTCGGCTATGCGAACCAAACTCCTACTCTGTTAATGCAGGGACAAGACAGCCCTTAACAGAGCGCCTCTGACCCCATACTCCCAGAGCACCCTCCACAGAATGCCATGAGGGACACGGTCGAATGCCTTCTCCAAGTCCACAAAACACATGTGGACTGGTTGGGCATACTAGAACATTGTACATTGTAATCCTTCACAAAACATAACTTTTTATAATTTATATTTTTTTTTAAAATGTTTCTAAGGCAAACATTTTTATTTACTTATTTAGCTGTACACATCATAAATGAATATCATAAATTATTCCATGTGACATTTTTATAACCTCGACCAATATTGCCTTGTCATTTGATCTTATATAGTCATAAAAAAGTTATTAAAATATTACACAATAAGGAAAATGTTTTTCCCTTAATGAATAATAAGAAGAAAAGTCAAAATTCCTTAAATAGGTTTTCTGAGAAATTTATTATTTCAAATTGTCTTCTTTTTTTCTATGAAAGGTATCTTTACATGACAGTTTTCAACTAAACCAGAAAACCTTTTATGCAGTTTGGCAGTTCAGAAACACAAAATAACTGGTTTTAGTGCAAAATGTTTGTGAAAATTTACAATAATACATCTGGCCATTTGATTCACCCGGATAATTTTGACTTGTTTCTCAAAACGGTGTCAAAATACATTGAAAATCACAAATGACAAATGTGATCAAGAGGTGTATTTAGTAAAGTATTGTATGCATCGGATAAATTGTTTCTTCAAATTAATTTATCCAGTCAAAAAAGTTTAATTGTGTGTGTGCATTTTCCATAGATGACAGAATCTGTTCACCTCCGTTTATGGTTCTCAAGACAGAATGTGGCTCTGAAACTCTGGAGCAGCTCCACAAACATGGAATCACATTTCCTTTTAGTAAGTTCAAGTCATTAGCTGCAATCTTCATCACAGTTTACACTCACATACAGAACTGGTCTTCCCTCATCTGCCCATTTGACTTTACAGATATATTTGATCATGTGTATTGAAGCGACACACATTTTCATGTTATGCTTTGTTTCACTGCAGTCTGTAAACCCCAGGTAGCTCATGGCACCAATTCTCATGAGGTAAGTACAGTACTTTACTGTCCTATAACCTGGTCTATTGTTCATATCTCTTGCATAATAAGCAACAGATAAGTACTGCAGATCACAGTGGTGCTCGCATCTGTTACATAAGATGTTCTCTGTGACATTTGTTAATAATTTCTAATGTTGAGTAGTGTCTCATTAAAATGATGCATTTTGGGCTTTCTCAATGTCTTTTACAAGTTGATTTTTCATTTTAGATTTTCTTTATAGTTTCATGAAAGCAACATAAGCTACGTTTCCATCCACCTATTTTTATGCGCATTTTGGATATGCGCATAAAAAAATCGGTTAATATTAACACCAAGACGCACATAAATTTTAAAAAAACATATGCGCATAACTGAGTAGAATAAACTTTTTAATCGATAAGAAAAGATGCGCATAAACTACGATGGAACTTTTGCCAAATAAATTCCAGTATGCACTTTAAAAAAGGTCATGAGGTAGGCTGAGTACATTGTAAACCATCTGAAATGTTGTTTTGGTCATTCTAAAATGCCTTAACTATTTCAGTATTAGTGTTATTATATTATTCATGACCTCAGAAATGTCAAGAGAGTCTGTGCTCCGTCTCACGCCTTCAAACGCCACCGCGCATTCACTGCGTGTCAGGATTGCCTTCTGAGGTGCAAGTCATTTAATAACTAAAGAAAAGATTCCACACAGCTTCTCCTACCACAGCAAATTCCATTATTACTGTGGATATTTGCCGGAAGTGATGATTTTGTTCTCTTTGACTAGTTGGTTGATAACGCTGATTTATTTTCACGTATTTAATGCTATAATTTAGTTTTGCGCATAAAGTTAATTCACATTTTTGAATGGAAACATATCTAATGACTCATTTCAGCTGCTTAGGAAGTCTGATCCTAAAACCACTGATGCTGTAAAGAGAGTCGTTTGCCTTTTAAAAGAAACTTGCTGCTTCAAATAAACACTACATTAATTACATTGTTACACTAGTAGGTAGCAACAGTGACTCTTAAAACATGTCATTAAACAATTTTTTCAGGAGATTCATACAAAAATGCTGATTCATTCTGTAATGAATCAAGTGAAGTCTTTATGATTACATCAATTAATCATTCGTTCAAATGATTTGTTCAGTAATGCTGATTCATCCAGTAATGAAAAAGTGAATTTTTAGTTCCTGAACACACTGAACACACTTTTTGCTTTGAGAGGTGCTTTGAACAACAAATAATGTAAAATGCCAAAAGTAGTAATTTCGGATACGCAATACTCATATAATATAATAAATACTGTCACATGAAGCAACATAAGGGAATTTATGAATGGCAGTGAAGCAACATAACTAATATAGCTCTATCAGGGCCAGACGGAATCTGCGGATATTTTTTGCTATTTCTGCTGAGAATTTTGGTAAAAATCTGTGGATTTCTGCCAAATTATTTTGGGAGTATCATAACTACAACCTTAATATATGAAATAAAAAATAAATAATATAATAATATCTTTTAAACTTTTATTTAATGTTTAAAATGCAAATCCAATTAGAATTAGATTCACTTTATTTGGTAAACAAAGCAAGTCTCTTATATAATATCTCTAGTAAAAGACAGAAAATATTACTGTACAAACTGCTTTGTACATAAATCAGATGAACATTTTCATATTGGTCAATAATATTACTATAATTATTAAAAAACTGAATTAATACACACATTTACTCAAGTAAATAAACAGAATTAATAATGGGCTAAAAATCTGCGGGAATCTGCGGAAAATCTGCGGGAATCTGCAGAAAATCTGCGGGATTCTGCGCGCGCAGATTCCGTGTGGGCCTATCTATCACCTAATAATGACAAGAGGGCAATTATAGCACATTGATAAAATTCAGACTACTCACTTTCAGAATGTATGGACCATTTAAAATAAATATCTATTGAACAACATATGAAATTTCACATGCATTTATGATTGAGTCACCTAATCATTCATTTCAATAAAAAAAAGCACAAATTATTCAAACAATTCTAGATTTTTAACAGATTTTTATCAGAATCCAGGGATGATCTTGATCTGTTTTTTAAACCCCAAAAATGTCAGGATTTTCAGTTCATCAGAATGTTGCAGCTCTCCATCAGTTGTGTTTTGCGAGTTCAGGCTGCTGTACTCGTGGATGATTAACAGCCTCTGTTGCGATGGCGACCATATCTTTGATTCTCTGTGACTAATGTACAGGCAAAGTCTCGATCGCGCACATTCCTTCAGAAAACTGTGTGAAGACTCTCATGACCCTGTTTTACAGTGTTGACAATGAGGGGCGTACCAGATTAATGTGTCACCATCCACAGCAGAACGAGCGTGTTTGTGCAAACAGGTTGATGGTCATGTGTTTTATGACTGTGAGCACAGAGGTTTACTTAGTTAAAGGAACATGCATGGATTGAGGGGGTTTGGTGTGGCAGTGTTAATGTTGTGAAAGCACATGCTGTAGCTTTACAATTACTGTACATTTGAAGATACCATGTTTATATAATGTTGTGAATTGTGGTTTCTGTTTAATAGATGGCCATCATCTTTAGTGAGGAAGATCTGAAAGACATCAAGCCTCCATGTGTCCTCCAGAGCTTCATTAACCATAATGCAGTGCTCTATAAGGTGTTTGTAGTTGGCGAGGCCTACAGTGTGGTGCAAAGGCCCTCCATTAGGAATTTCCCATCTGGACCCACAGGTCAGTTTGCGCAACACCAAAATGACAGACGATTCAAAGTGTTTGATGAATGTCATTTGCACAGAAGTGTAAAAACATTGTCTCAAAAATAAAACAAAGGTGCTGTATGTAAGTTTTTGACTCTTGTAAAGCACAAAAATACCATAATATGTTTGCAGATATTTAAGACACATGTCAAGTGAACATTCTTGTTTATCTGAAAAACAATGCTGAAGTCAGATATTCTGCTTTGAAAATGTTTGTCTTTGTTTTGGTTCTTTTAACCCGGCCAATGCCAGTTTAGCCAACTATATTTCAGCACCCCAGGTTGCCATGTTGGAAAACCATGTATTTCATTCATTCAGTCATTTATTCATTCATTCATTCAGTCAGTCATTTGTTTATTCATTCAGTCATTTGTTCATTCATTCTTTCATTCATTCAGAAAAAAGCATGTGCCCATGACCGAAAAGCCGAAAAGAGTTCCACACGAGGTTGTTAATTAGCAAATAATGTAAATATTATGAATGAAACTTTAGGTGAGCAGGGTACATTGTAACCCCGTGTCCTAACAAAACGCTACGTGAGGAGATTTGCAGTGATAAGCAATTTGGCTGTTTGCACCAGTCAACACACGATAGAAATTTAAATACAGCCATTCAGAAGCACAGATAATGAAATGGTAAGCTTTATAATCTAATTAATACATATTAAAACTATTTAGCGTTATTAAATGTAGATACTGAATCTGATATGTGTTGGTTTGCATGATTTGACAGTTTAAAAGTTCCATTTTAAACGGTTTATTTTATTTTCAAGATCTGAGGTGAACTATCTGCTGCTGCTTTCAGTAGTATGGCAATAAATGTCATGTAAAATGACATTCAAACACATATTGTTAGCATTTACCACTGAATAAAGCACATGAGGTGTACCTGAGGTGATCCTTGTCAGTTTTCTGTTGTTCAGCTGCAATAAATAGCAGCTGTTTCTAATATATTAATTCGAGGTGTTGGTTGAAATGGTAAAAAACTCATTTTAATACAGAAAATATTCCTTCTATCGTGTACCGTTGCTTTTATATTGAACACAATTTAAATAAGCCTTTAGGCTCGACAGACACACATGCTCCTGTTGGTCGTCAATCTGGCAACCTGCGCTTGATTTGTTTTGATCCAGGAACGCAAAACCTAGTTCAACCACTGGGTGTCAAACTTACACATTGCACCTTTAATACCAAAGTCTAAAGACAAACTCCTATCATTTCAAAGCTTTTGATAGCATGCGCAAACGCAATCTTATAAGATTCATCTTTGTCTAGTGTCTGCCTAAAATAGATACAGGCAAGAAATTTGTATTTGTACTTGTTAAAAACTTTAATCTATTGTTTATTGTATTTACATTCATTCATTTTCTTTTTGGCTTAGTCCTTTTATTAATCCGGGGTCGCCGCAGCTGAATGAACCGCCAACTTATCCAGCACATGATTTACACAGTGGATGTCCTTACAGCTGCAACCCATCTCTGGGAAAGTGTATTTATATATACATAATAAATGTACACAATACACACATATATTATGTCAACACAAACTTTTACTTTGGATGCAGTTAATCATGATTAATCTTTTCCCACCACTAATATGTATTCAAGAGTGTATGGGTGTTTCCCAGTGTTGGGTTGCAGCTGGAAGGGCATCCGCTGCGTAAAACACATGCTGGATAAGTTGCTGGTTCATACCACTGTGACGACCCCAGATTAATAAATGGACTAATCCGAAATGAAAATGAATGAATGATTAATATATATTCAGTTAATGTGAATTTTATGTTTAATGTTTAAATCACAGTAATAAACATGGTTTTCAGTTCTGTGCTTGTAGTATTTGTAGTTAATAAAAATGACTTTGTTTTTATTTTGTTACTGCAAAATTTTGAGCACAGTATTTTTTGAAAGGAAGTAATCATTTTAATAAGCATTAAATTGATAAGAAAAGACTGTAATGACTTTACAAATATTTCAAATACATGCTGTTATAGTTCTATTTACAGAAGTAATCTGAGATAGTCTCATGAGTTTTGCAAAGATATTACACAGCATCACCATTTACAGCATTCCAACAACACTGAAGATTTCTTCATCACCAAATCAGCATATCAGAACAATTTCTTAAGGATCATTTGACGGACTATTCTGAAATATCCCTTTTTTCCCCAAACTTTTTTTCCCAAGCAAATTAGCTTTGCTGTACATATACGACTTATAACTTTTGAATAGTAACATTTGTAGTTTTTTTCTGGCTCTTAATATTGATTATTTCATTGTATTTTTTTGTATTTACCAAGGTTTTCACAATTCGCAACTCTCTGTATGAGAGCCAGGCATCAAAGCCAATAAAAGCACTTTATATGGTTCCAGGTGGAGGTATTTAGACATCAGATCACTTTAGGGTAGTTATAGACTATCAAAGAACATCCCATCCTAACAAACCTACATTCTCTGGAAGTTTTTATTAGGTTTAAGCTTTTGTTTAAAATCAGAAACAAAGTGAGATTGACGTTAATGGCACTTGTGTGAAGGCGAGGCCTCTCAGTCTGTCCAGACCAGTCTTTCAGCATATGTTGCTGATGTTTAGACACTCTTACAGAGAACAGCTCTATTTAGTCTTTGACGTGGTATTCATTAAATAAGCAACTCAAACGTTTTCTCCTCAGATGTCAGAGTTGTTTGGTCAATTATGCCCCCCAATGGCCAAGCAAATTCACTGTTGGCTAGATTTGGTCAATTCTTTTGTTTAAAGTTTATAACGAGGCAATATAATGTGGATTATTCTTTGAAAAATTAAATGTTTACTGGATGTATTGTTCAAAAGTATGAGGTCAGAATGATTTTTGATGTTTGTAAAAGTCTCAATGGATGAAAAATATAGAAAAATACTGTCACATGTCACATATTAAATGAAAAGTTTATTCTACAAATGTTCAGCTTAAATTTATTCAAAATATTTCAAACAGTATTTTAACAGCTTTAATTCAAAACGATGTGTCTTTACTCTCACTTCCCATAATGAAATCTAATATATGGCAATATATGCAAATTGCAGAAATGACATACAAGTTCATATTTGGATTTCACATATATAAAATATATGTCATGTATGCAACATATGTTTTATATATGTGAAATCTAAAAATGGCCATTTACATAATTTTTTTGGAACCATTAGAGTTTCAAATATGTACATAGTATAGTATAGTAAAGTATAGCATAGTATAGTATTGCATAGTATATGACGGCAGCTAGCTCTCTGCAATTCTCACATGGTCACCCACTGAAGCTAAGCAGTGCTGTGGCCTGTCAGTGCCTAGATGCGAGACCACATAGGAATCGCCTCATCCAGGTGAATGCTGCACACTGGTGGTGGATGAGGAGATTCCCCCCCCAAAAATGTGTCCAGAAAAGCTCGATATAAATTTAAGGAATTATTATTATTAGTAATAGTAGTAGTTGTAATTAATTACATATATGTTTATTTTATACAGCTACTGTATATATGAACACATTTAAATAACAGTTAATATATTAGAACATATACATACATATAATTTCAATGATCAAAAAAAAAATACATATATAAACATAAGTTTGGCACATATTACGTACGTATATTTTAAATGAATTTGAAATCCACATATGAACTTTTACGAGATTTAATTTTTGCGGATATTGCCATATATCAGATTTTCAAATGATTTTTGATTAGTTTAATGCCACTTTGCTGAATAATAGTATTTATTACTTGATATAAAATTGACCCAAAGCTTTAAAAAAGACTGTTTTTCTTTGTATTTTTAAAATATATTCTAGACAGGAGAGCAATATCCTTCAACAGTCATCATGTGTCCAAACCAGAGTCCTCTTCTCATCTGACCTGTGTAAGTTCACATGTATTTTACAGTATATTTAACTCATTTAATGCTTTATCCACTAAATTCAAAAACCTAAATGAATCCTTTAAGCTAGATAAAAAATGTAAAAATCTGATTGAATGATAGTATTTAACTAAACTTTAAACTTTATAAAGGAGCACAAGCATTTTGTCATTTTTGCATTTAAAAATATGTTCACCACATAAAAAAATCCTGTTTCCTCTAGAGGGATAACATGGAGGGTCAGTCCTGGAAGCCAAGCAATGAGGTCATTCAAAAAATTTCCAGAAAGTTACGCCAGGCCCTTGGCATCTCTCTGTTCGGGATTGACATTATCATCAACAACCAGACCGGGCAACACGCCGTCATCGACATCAACGCTTTCCCGGGTACGTGCAGTTCCTCACAGTGCTTTAACTGGGTAATTTAGCTTATCTCTATTCACTGAACTCTATTCAAACTATCAAAACCAGCAATAATCCAGACGGACCACATGGTGTCAGTATGGAGTAATAAACACATCTTTTGTTGTGTTTTAAATGTAATACACATTTAAATAAGCATTAAATGGACAAATAGTTTCTAACCATGCATTCTAATCTGCATCAAATTTGTCTCTTCTGTTTACATGAATATGGAAGGCAGTTGGGGACAAAATGTTTTAAAGAAAATGTAGGCAATTTGATTGTGTCAACATTTATGGTTTGACCTTAATGACGAATTTTTATGGAAGGCCATATAATGTCTGATGTTTGCATATGTACATACGAGTATGAACAAACATAGAGTCTTTTGTTTGTTTATTTATACTGCATTGTACCAGTGTGGCGCAAATGCAAATAGATTGTCAAGTACAGCAATAACATTGGCTGTTGTGCTTGTTGATGTGATGGCATTGTCAAAATATTCATTTACAATCGAACTTCACATATTTTGTTTTAAAGTCTTTTGGCCCTCATTGCCTTCCATATCTTTTATATGCACAGTGCAAAACAATTAATTACAGGGAATGAGGTTTTTATTAGTGTGCCCATACGTTCTGAAAACACCACCTGTGGGTAATTAATTGTTAATTTTGTGAACATGAACACAAAAAATTATTATGGAAATAAGCCAGAAGCCAGAATATAAACTTTCCTACTTAAAAGTCTCATGAACTGCTTTGAAATATGCAATTTTTTTCAATGTACATAATCTCAACCGAAACACGATGAGAGAGCGGGACATAGTTTAGCCAATAGTGTTTTTGTTTTGTTTTATCACCGCTCTGCCAGTGAAAGTGGTTGAGCTCAAGTGCATTAAATGAAAAGCAAACAAGAACTGTCTTGAAAGGGGCGGGGCATGTCAGATACTAGTGAGCGTTTGATTGGTTATGATGTGATGAGTAACTGTAATATGAGGTGACGTGAATAAAACCATTGATCCATTTAGGCTGAAGTGACAAACTACAAGCTTTACATGTTTATAACAGTTTTATGTCTTCTAAACATGAATTTTTGCACCAGCTATGTTTCCATCCACCTATTTTTATGCAAATTTTGGATATGTGAATAAAAAATTGGCTGATAGAGACTTCAAGTAACACATCAATTATGAAAATGCGCATAAAAAACATATGCACATAAATGAGTAGGAAAAACGTTTTATTCGATAAGAAAAGATGCGCATAAACTATGATGGAAACACTTTTACCGAACAAATTCCAGTATGTGCATTAAAAAAAGTCATGTGATTTTGTCATAAGAGATCATGTGATGATAAAAATGTGTGTGAATCGACAAACCAGCAGGCTGAGCACACTGTAAAGCATCTGAAATGTTGTTTTGGTCATTCTAAAACGCTGTGACCATTTCAGTATTAGTGTTATTATATTATTCCAGAATCACTCCAGAATCAAGAGTGTCTGTGCTCCGCGTTTGACATCTTCAAATGCCACCGCACATTCATTGCATGTCAACATTTGTCTTGTAAGGTGCTAGTAATTTATTACATTTATTAAATAATAGTTAATCAGGAAGTGGAGATTTTGTTTTCTTTGACGCATTGGATGGAGACGCTGCATCATTCGCATGTCTTTTATGCAATATTCCTGTTTTGCGCATAAAGTTAATTCACAACTTTGGATGGAAACACGTTTTGGAGCACACTAGCACATAGATATCCTACAAATTAATAACACTGATACTAAGATCTAAAAAAAACTTTATTTTAATTTCATGGGATCTTTAAACTGGATGGCATAAACTCAAAGGTCATTTAATAAACATTGCCTATAATAGGAGGACATGACAACACTTCACAGGCATCCAAACATGAAACATGATACCTTCGTCTAAGTGTTTTAATCATAAAGTGGTTTGATCCTAACACATATTTACTCCCTTTCATTTTGCTCAAACATAATGCATGCTAAATGCAATATTTACACACAGAATGATAATTTAGTGGATTCACTCCTACAATTAAAGAGTTAGTTCACCCCAAAAATGAAAATTCTGTCATTATTCGCTCATCCATTACTTGTTCCAAACCTTTACGAATTTCTTTGTTTTGTTAAACACACGCTGAAATAAATGCAGGGATCTACATAATGTATTCATTTCATTCCAAAACACAAATCGATTAAGTTATCTTATCAAATTAAGGTCGATTTAACATAAAACAGTTGAGTTATTTCCAAAAAAATCCGAAACATTGTGTTGTTTTGACTCATTTTAAATAAGCAGTTTGAACATGCAGAAAAATAAATATTTTTTGTGTGCAAAGATATTTTGAAGACCTTTGACATCCATAATAGGAAAACAAATTTTCTGGAGGTCAATGGTTACAGATTTTCAGCTTATTTCAAAATATCCTCTTTTATTTTAAACAGAAGAAAAACTCATAATAAATGGTGAGTAAATGACGACAGAATTTTTATTTTTGGTTGAACTATCCCTTTAAATGTGGTTTACAGTGTGTATATGACCTTTATTGATGCTCTGAAGTTTGTTTCTTTTAGCTTTACATTATCGTTTACCTGAAATCCTAAAGTACACTGAAAAAAATGATGTCTGCAAACTATTTATGTGTTGAATTTAAACAAACAAATTGAATTTAGTCATTCATTCATTCACTTTCTTGTCGCTTAGTCACTTTATTAATCTGAGGTTGCCACAGCGGAATGAACCGCTAACTTATCCAGCATATTTTTTTACACAGCGGATGCCCTTCCAGCTGTAATCAATCACTGGGAAAAACCCATACACACTCATTCACACACATTTGGACAATTTAGCTCATCCAATTCACCTATAACGCATGTCTTTGGAAGTAAATTTAGTGATGTTCAACTTAATTTGTTTGTTTAAACTCAGCCCAAATAAATTGTTTACTTCTTATTAACTTAATAAAATTTTGCAAATCAAAAGAATCATCTTGGACTCATTTTTTTCAGTGTGAATGATGGCAAAAGTACATGAGAGTTTACATGAGAATGTACTTTTGCCAGTATCTCGAGGCTCAGCTGTGTTTGTCAGCGTACAGTAGTAAGTCTAAAAGCCACCTGGCCTTCTTTCCGCCTGTTGCCATAGCGATTTTGTGTATCTAGCAGAGAACGGCACTTTGAAATCTCTCAGTGGCTCCGCTGACGAGTCCCATGAGGCCGCAGGAGCAACACAACAGATGATTAATAATCTGCCTCTCGCCAATCTCACTTCTCTCATCTGAAATCCAGGTTACGAAGGAGTCCCCGAGTTTTTCGACGACCTTTTGAGCCACATCAGCAGCGTCCTCCAAGGTCAGGTTTGCAATGGAGTGGCGTGCGGGCACCTGAGAGTCAACGGGACGGCGCAGAGCCAGACCGTGCACTGCGGCATGCTGGGAAACGACAGCAGCTGGTTGATGGAAAGCGAGGGGATCAAGAAGGGTCCGCATCAGGGATTGAGTTGTTGCGGCGGCTGCATGACTCCGAACTTTCACCAGCACAGCAGATCCACTTTAACAGCAGAGACGTCCTCGCAGTGACTAGAGAGTTTCATTAGTGCCTCATCAGTGCATAGGTGTACAGACAATTCATTTGTGCCAAAATGTTGAAACAATTAACAAATGTTTTACTGATTTTGTCATTTATTTAATTTAATGTTTGAAAGGGACGAGCTGATCTTGGAAATGAATGTGATTTACTTTTCTTTTATGAATGTTGCACTGAGTTTGATTTGCAGAACAAGGAGAAAATGAAGATATTGTTAATATATTAATGAGATGCTTGAAAAGGAAAATGAGTGTCATGATTTGGATTAAGACGTTGCACTATTTAAATAAGACTTAGACTCAGGGTTCATACACATTTTTACTACTAAAGTTCCATGACTTTTCCATGATTTTTCCAAGACTTTCAAGTAAATTTACATGACTGTTTCATGCAATGTCTACATATGGGTGGTAAAAGAAAGACAATGCATGTTCAAATTTATTATAGCATATCATAAAACACGCAGCAATCTATTTAGTTTCAATTTATATTTATATCTGTGTAAAACTGATTTAGATCACTGATAATGTGAGAGAATGTGATTGGCCAAGGACACAAAAGAAGCAAGTAACCTATATTCAAGTATACAGATATCTGTTTTCCATGACTTTTCCCAAAACTCCTGTTTTTCTAAAACTTTTCAGGCCTGGAAAATGCCATGTCAAAATTCCATGACTTTTCCAGGTTTTCCATGACTGTATGAACCCTGTAGACTCTTTTGGTGTGTATGAATTGTGGCTTAATAAGAGAAAGTCTTTTATTGCTGTCTTAAGCAATCTGCTAGTGATGAATCTGTTTCAACAACAGCAACTTTTTTGCTTTTTTAAAAAAGAAAGTAAGATGAAGAATCATTTCATGTAAAATCCTCGCATACTGGAAGATCATATGATATCAAATAGGGGTTATGCTTTTATTGCCTAAAATGACTGTCACCCAAAAGTGAAAATGTTCAACGTGTTATTTCCAACCTGTACGACTAGATTTCATTCACAGAATATTTCTGTATGTTTACTGTTTACACTTTACTGTATTTGTTCAATAAATTAAAATCAAGGTTCAAAGAAGCACAACCTTTTTCTGAACAATACTTCACTGTGTAGACACTATTCCGGTATCACTTTATTTTGATGGTCTCTTTAACGCATTTTGTTGAATTTAAGTTACATTGCATCTAAATGTCAAATCATTCTGATTAGATTATAAGTAGACTGTAAGGTTGGGGTTAGGATAAGTGTAAATTGACATGTACTTGCAAAGTTTTTTATAGTCAGTTAAATGTCTGTTGAAGGAGCATATCAGAAGATATAAAGCAGACAGTCTACTAATACTCAAATGAGAATTAATTGGCATGCAGTTGCAATGCAGCTTTTAGTCAATAAAATGTGCAAAATGGACTATCAAAATAAAGTCTTACCATTTTTCCAAATATCTCATGTTTTAGATTTTATGTGACACCAGTTCTTAATAAAACATTCAACTTTTTACACATTTTGGCCATTCATTTACACAACAACAATATAGGCTCATTCTGAAAACGTAGCACTATATACATTTCTAGCGATCGCAAATTATGTAGCCAGAGGTACGTATGGCTGCATTTTGTCTTTAAAACGAATGCTATGGGATATGACACCATTCCTTTTCACAGGTACATCGGTGCTTTTTAAAACACTATCGGTTGGGTTTAGGGTAGGGGGTGGTGGGGTGATCGGTCAGTCAGTTGACAGCATCCTCTGGTGGCAAAAAACGTACCTCCTGGGACGCTCTTCAGAAATGTATATAGGGCTACGTTTTCAGAGCCTGTGAAACTTACTGAAGGCAAACATCTGACAATGGTCAACATCCGACATGAAAAAATACATAGTACTAAACAATTCAAAGGTCTTGATCAGGTCAAACATGTAATCTAAATAATTTTCATTTGATCATTTATACCACATAACACCATTAACTACGCTAATTAGCCAATCAACCTGAAAGGGGAGAAAAACTGTAAATACAGAAAATATGTTTAAAATATTGTTTAATCTAAATAAATAGGTGTCAGTGTGTCAATTTTTGTTGGTTTACTATTTTGTTTCATATGTTGCACCTGCTGGGTGGCGCAGTGGGTATCGATGTTGCCTCACAGCAGGAAGGTTGCTGGTTTGAGCCTCGGCTGGGTCAGTTGGCGTTACTGTGTGGAGAAACATGGAGTTTGCATGTCCTCCCCGTGTTGGCGTGGGTTTCCTCCGGGTGCTCTGGTTTCCCCCACAAGTCTAAAGACATGCACTAATGGTGAATTGGGTAAGCTAAATTGTCCATAGTGTATGTGTGTGAGTGGGAGTGTATGGGTGTTTCCCAGTGATGGGTTGCAACTGGAAGGGCATCCGCTGCGTAAAACATATGCTGGATAAGTTGGCGGTTCATTCCGCTGTGGCAACCCCTGATTTATAAAGGGACTAAGCTGAAAAGTAAATGAATGAATGTTCCACCTGCCTTGTTTCCTTGTGATGTGCGCACTGACCTCTTTTCAGAAAATCCACACAAGCTAGCATCATCAAGTACTGCCCTGGCACACATTTATAATTGTGTTTTCATGGATTTGTGTAAATAGTTGTTGTCTGTGCGTAAATGCAAAAAAATAACCATTTTGCTTTTAGTAGATTATTGCCATGTAAACATCCCTCATTAAACAAAGTCATACAGGACACAATATGATTGACAAACAGTGCTGGGGAAAGCTACTTTAATGCATTTCAATATTGAGTTACTCCCCAAAAAAGTAACTAGTTGTGTTTCTTAGTTACTTTTTATGGTAAGTAATGCTTTACGTTACTTTTGAGTTACTTTTATCACCTAGCTGAGGCTTGATCAGTTTCAGAACTTCTTTTTTTTTTCTTTCTTTCTTTTTTAATAGAGGAGCTCTGCGATTAACAACACACTTTATAACCTACACCAACATTTACCTTTAAAAAAACATATCAAAAAATTATATTTTAGGATAATGTTATCTGAGAACTTCCTGACCCCAGAGCTATACATGCCGTATATACAGATTAATGAAATTTTAAAGCAATGCGTTTGCTACTTTTGTACTATTTGTCTTAAGTAAATGAGGCTACGCTCACACTGCAGGCAAATGTGGCATGAATCAGATTTTTTTGCCCACATGTGACTCAGGCAATGACAGTGTGAACAGCCCAAACCGCATGGAATCTGATCTTTTCACTTCAGATTTGTGCCACTTTCATATGTAGTATTAAATCAGACACAGATCTGATGTTTTGCAATGCGACCGCAGTGTGAAAGGTTATGAGGGATTTCATGTGACTTTTACATAATCTTCGAGTGACATGCGTCATTCTGTACATTTTAATAACAAGGCAAAAGCAACACAATCTCACAGCAATTCTTACCTTTTTGATTTAGTGGCTAATTCATATGAATTTGTCTGATCTTATTCGTACATTTTCGTACGATTTGCTCATCCCCCAATGATGGTTGGGTTTAGGGGTGGGGTTAGGTGCCATCCCTCCTTTTTAAAATCGTACAATTTCGAACGACTGAACTCGTACGAATTATAAGGTGCGGTCACACCGGGCTTTGTGTGTGCGAAATTCTGTCGTGCGGCGCTGCGAAAAGGGGCGGTATTAAACAAGATGATTAGACATTAAAAAAAGCGAGCGATTGTTCCATGCTTTAAATATCTGTCCAGAGAGGTCCTGTTTTGATCCTCGATGGGTCTCACGCAGTCAAGTGATGCGATTTCGCAGGTCAGAGTTCACCAAGATTGAACTTTGCACTGCAGCAACATGCGAAACTTGACGCATGACCCCGCGTTTCCGGTCTGACGTATTCGCATGCGTATGAATGGAAGTCTATGGGAAGAAAAGTCAAGTGTGACCGTAGCTTTAGCCACTAAACTGCAAAACTGGTTCTTAACCAAACTGGTTAGTTGCAAAGGAGGGGGAACTTTCTCTCCGTGAGAAAAAAAGGGCAGGTGCTCAAGCACCCAAACCCCCCCTTCTGCATGTGTCTGTTGTTTATATCTAAGTAAAATGAAATAACTCTGCAAACAGAGATAAACCAACTCCGCCTTCACAGTTCAGTCTGCGGCTGCTCATTCTTTCTTGATGAATTCACAAAACCAGAGAGCCTCGCGCCGCGCTTGTCATAAATCACAAATAATCAGTGTTTTCTATCACAAGTGACTTATTTTAAATTTCAAATGCCGAAATACACATTAGTAGTAGCAGAACAATCATTTACAGTTCATAAAATACACCACAGTTGTCTGTGAAAAGGGAAACAATCATATAAGCATGATCTGACAACGTGCTTACTTCATAGACTATAGCTTACAAATTGTGTGCATAATTAGACATTTTGTGCTGTCAAACTGCAAATCCGATATTGGCCACATTTATAAGAGCAGTTTGAACAGCCATGCAGAAAAAAAAATCTAATCTGAGAAAAAATCTGATTTGAGCACTAAACCTCACAGTGTCAACGTAGCCTCACTGTCCATTCAGATAATCCCCTTATCTTTTCTTCGATGCATTCAAAATAATGAACACACTTCCTTATTGACTGCGATTCATTGAGACTAATTTCATTTTAATTCAGCAATTTTTAATTATTATTTATTTAATTAAACTAAAAAGTAACTCGCATTACATTTTCAAAACAGTAACTCAAATATTATTACTTTATTTTAATTTTAAATGCGTTACTTTAAACTCGTTACTTAAAAAAGTAATATTATTACGGAACTCGCGTTGCTTGTAATGCGTTACCCCAACACTGTTGTGTTAAATGTGTTAAATTTGCTATTTAATCACTTCCATTGATGTTTCGTGCCCCACGACGTTGTGTTTTACTTGTACAAGATGTACACTTTGTAAATATGCTAATCCTTTTTTCTATCATTGAGAAAAGAGCCGTCTGAAATAATATAAACCAGGTAATAAAACATTGTGAATACTATGATTGTTTGCGCGCTCTCTTGATGTTTAGTTCAGACTCACACACTTTGCACATCATGTGGAATCACTTTGAAACACTTCTTTATTTGTTTTCTGGAATCCCAAAAACCATTTAAACACAGTCGTCACCATATTTAATAAAAACATTATTATTGCATATGGATCATAAGACTCCATATTATTAGGTACAATCTTTCAGATGTGTACTCTTGAGTATATTTAAAATGTCAACCTAGCGTGATAATTCCAGCTAGTTTTTAGCAAATATTTGAGACAGGATGTACTCAATGCCCAAATTTCTTCAGGAAGCAAGCACGATAAAGCAAAGCGGAGCGCAAGGAAAGGGAAGAGACGTAAATGTTTTGGCTTGGAGGGTTGATGTTACACATGTAGGGAATGGGCGCTGAGATAAGAGCTTGCGCTGCTGTGAACTGAGCCTCATCTCCAGTTTACATGCCTTTCTACTGAAGGAGAGATGAAGGGCAGACGTGAAAGAGAAGGAGAGCTGGAGCCGATCAGCCTCGTCTCAGATCATGGAGCTTCTGAGCCACGCTCTCTAATTCAGACTCAATGGCAGCCAGACTCTCGATCTCAGCATCCTGATGACAAGACACAAAAGAAGATCATTAGGGAAACATCTATGTACACACATGAAGAACACATCTCTGCATTTATTTGGTCAAATATTCAATAGAAGCTGTGCTATTGTGAAATTACGTAACTGCTTTTTATTTCTGCATCATTGCTAGAGTTGTCAGCATCACACGGTCCTTCTGAAATTAGTACTATGCAGATTTGCTGCTCAAGAAATTTCTATTATTATCAATGCTGATTTCTGATCTTTTTGCTGATTCATTATTACCCATGCACTGCAAAAAAATCCTTTTCTTTCTTGGTTTTAGACTTGTTTCTAGTCCAAATATCTAAAACGTCTTAAATCTAGAAGCATTTTCTAGACAAGTAAAAATGTTTGTCTTGTTTTCAGAAATAAAATGTAAAAATTAAAAATGCAAAAAATATATAATAAATACAAATCTGCCAAATAATCTTGTTTCTGCTTAGAAATAAAAATATTTTGCTTACCCCACTGGCAGATTATTTGTCCGGTTTTAAAGAAAAACTCACTTGATTTTTCATTTTATTGCTAAAAATAAGTCAATATTCTTTTGCTTGATTAGAAAAGGATTCTTGCTTGAAAGATTTTTAGATATTTAGACTAGAAACAAGACAAAAACTCTTAGTAAAAAAGCATTTTTCAGTGTGTTTTGTTAGTGAGCTGTATTAAGGTTTCAAAATATATATTAGTATTGCATAAAAATATTTTAGAACTGTCAATAATATTAGTTAATATTTATATTATTTGTTTGTATAAAATTTTTGACATCTTATTTTCATTCAGAATCGTTCATGAACATGCCTAGAAAGTTTCACTCCTCAGACAGGATTTATACTGGGTATATTTTATAAATGGAGAGTTAAAAATAGTACTTCAATACTTTTGAAGGTCATATTCACAAACTATATATTTTAAACAACATTAAAAACAAATGAATTTCTGTCCCTGATTCTGATTGGCCGAGCCACTTTTAAATCTGTTGTTCTAAACTATTTTCATTCATTTATTCTCTTTTCAGCTTAGTCCCTTTATTAATCCGGGGTCGCCGCAGCGGAATGAATCGCCAACTTATCCTGCACATGTTTTATGCAGTGGATGCCCTTCCAGCTGCAACCCATCACTGGGAAACATCCAAACACACACACACAACGGGCAATTTTAGCTTACCCAATTCACCTATACCATATGTCTTTGAACCTGCACCTGGAAACCCACGCCAACACGGGGAGAACATGCAAACTCCACACAGAAATACCAACTGACCCAGCCAAGGCTCAAACCAGCGACCTTCTTGCTGTGAAGTGATTGTGCTACCCACTGCGCCACCGTGACACTCAAAACTGTTTTATTTGATGTTTATTTATCAGTACACTGTTCACCAGCACTAAATTCACTAACCATGGCCTCTTTGAGCGTATTTCATGAATGTATGTTATTTATGAACATTTATTTTAAAATGTACTATTCCTATGTCATTTCTGTGTGGTTTCATAAACCAATATTGGTGTTTTAGATTAAATCCCAAGCAGGTACACAAAAAAATTGATGTTTGCTGCTTCTTCAAGCTGCTTATTTAAAATGAGCTGAATCAACACAATTCTTAAGTTTTTTTGTAGGAGGGGAATTTAAATTTTTAATCCGCTTAAATTTGTAAAAACAATTAAGTTAACTCAATCAATTTGGGCGTCACCGTGGCGCAGTGGGTAGCACGATCGGTTCACAGCAAGAAGGTCACTGGTTCAAGCCCCAGCTGGGTCAGTTGGCACTTCTATGTAGAGTTTGCATGTTCTCCCCATGTTCGCGTGGGTTTCCTCCGGGTGCTCCGGTTTCCCCCACAGTCCAAAGACATGCGGTACAGGTGAATTTAATAAACTAAATTGGCTGTAGTGTATGTGTGTGTGAAAGTGTGGGTGTTTCCCAGAATTGGGTTTTGGCTAGAAGGGCATCCGATGCGTAAAAACATATGCTGGATAAGTTGGCGGTTCATTCCGCTGTGGTGATCATTGATTAATAAAGGGACTAAGCTGAAAAGAAAATGAATAAATGAATCTATTTATGTTGGGTCAACAAGAAGGAATTTTATAGAACCCAACATTTTTTACAGTGTAAATTTGACCCACAAGATAAAAGTCATACCTAAATTTTGAACGTAACACAAGGGTTAAAAAAAGTGCAAGTAGGCACCATACCCCAGTCTTCCTGCTGCCACTGCCCTCTTCTTCACGTTTGTCCTGTGTTTGGGTTTGTGCCATCAGCTGCAGCTCCTGCTCCTCTGGGCTTCTCCACAGATCCCCCTCTTGGTCCTCTCTCTCCTTGGAGTGCTGGGGCTCCCAGCGTTCATCAACTTTTGGGCTCGTCTCCACTCTCTTGTGGGACACTTTACTTACACGACTCCAGCGCTTCACTCCAACCTCTCTTTTCTTCTCCTCCTCGTCTTCTTCTGGCTCTTCTTTTGAATGCGTTCTCTCAGTTTCGTCTCCTTTGTGTTCTTGATTGTCCTCCATGACGGATTGTTTCACATCGGGATTCACTTCGACATCATCTGTGGCTGTTGGCCCTTCTGATGAAAAGGGGACAAGGTTAAGATTATTATTATTATACCTTCTCTATCTTTGTCTCCTCTCACTATTACACACACACACACACGCACTTAGTTTTGTGCAGCATCAGCAAAGGCAGCACTCTGTTAAATTAAACTCTGTCTCTTGCCAGCTGTCTGCTCACTGGCTGTGGGTACGTTTGCATGGACATCAGTAATCTAATTATTTACCTTATTTTGAATACAGCAATATAATGAGTGTTTACATAAGTTTTTACATGTTATAGCACATACATCGATTAATGGCAAACATCATTAGGTTTCTATGTGGCGCCATGTAATATTACCTCCAGAGTTTCATATATCAACACACAGCTTGTCTTCATTATGGTTTTTTGGTGTTACATTGTTAACTGTGTGAAAGCCTGGAGTGCAGTTAATGATTATCATCATGCTAATAGACAATGTGGATACAATTTCTCGCTCTTGCTGTGTTTCTTGCTCTTACTTGTGTTTAGAAAATGAACGAAGGCCTCGAGGGTTTGGAATAATTAAATAATTTTGAAGTAATTACTGATAGATTTTTAATTTTTTTATGTAAACTATCCATGGGTGGGGCAGCACGGGCAAGATGGTCGCTGGTTCAAGTCCCGGATGGTCCAGTTGGCATTTCTATGTGGAGTTTACATGCTCTATTTATGTTTGCATGGGTTTCCTCCAGTTCCAGTTCCCCCACAGTCCAAAGACATGTGGTACAGGTGAATTGTATGGATTAAATTGGCCGTAGTGTATGAATGCATGAGTGAATGTGAGAGTGTATAGGTGTTTCCAAGTAATGGGTTACGGCTGGAAGGGCATCCGCTGCGCAAAACACATGCCGGAATAGTTGGCGGTTCATTCCGCTGTGGTGACCCCTGATATACAGTTAAAGTCAGAATTATTAGCCCCCCTTTATATATTTTTTCTTGTTAAAATATTTCCCAAATGATGTTTAACAGAGCAATGAAATGTTCACAGTGTGTCTGATAATATTTTTTCTTCTTATTTGTTTTATTTTGGCTAGAATAAAAGCAGTTTTTATTTTTTTATTAACCATTTTAATGTCAAAATTATTAGCCCCTTATTTTATTTTAGATAATCTACAGAACAAACCATTGTTATACAATGATTTGCCTAATTACCCTAACCTGCCTAGTTAACCTAATTAACCTAGTTAAGCTTTCAAATGTCACTGTATGCTGTATAGAATTGTCTTGAAGAATATCTAGTAAATTATTATTTACTGTCATTATGGCAAAGATAAAATAAATCAGTCATTAGAAATGACTTTTTAAAACTATTATCTACTCTCCGTTACACAGAAATTGGGGACAAAATAAACGGGGGGGGCTAATAATTCTGACTTCAACTATATACGGGACTAAGCTGAAGGAAAAATAAATGAATGAACTATCCATTTAAGGCAGGGGTGCCCAATACGTCGATTACGATCTACTGGCCGATCGCAAAAGATCGCATGTCATTAAAAATAGACGTTAGCCTATCATCCATCCTCACTGAAATTTGTCGCTTGATTGACATACAGGCCAGCGTAAATGCGTAAAACCATGCGTAAAACCAACTTCACTACACTGTAAAAAGCAATAGCTGTTCTCACTCGAAAAATTAAGTGCAGTTAACTTATTATGAATCAGTTTGTTGATTTTACAATATTTAAACAAGTAGTCCAAACTTTTTAGAACATTAAGTTGTTAAACTAAATAGATTCAAGTAATCTTGAATTACAATAATATGCATTTACAACTTTCGCGTGGTCATGTGTCAAAAGCATGTTAATAATAGAGAATGATGATGATGAACTGAGGAAACAAGAATTAAAACTTAACCATAATAAAATACAAGCATAATACATCTGAGAGCTTTTTCAAATATATTAATATTAATAAATTGAATAATATTTATATGATTATATAATAAATTATAATATTTTATATATTATAAAATATTTATATAATAATAAATAACTAATATTATATAAATATAATTTATTTATTATTATTTATTTATTATTATTATTACTACATTAAACCTTGGCTGAAAATTACTTGTTATAAAGTGTTATTTTGTTTTTTGCTGTATGCATAGGCTATATAATACAATAAAATGTTTTAAAAGTATAGATATTGGTTTTTAGGGTGGCACGGTGGTGCTGTGAATAACACTGTCACTTCACAGAAAGAAGGTTGCTGGTTTGAGCTCTGGCAAGGCAAGTTGGCATTTCTGTGTGGAGTTTGCATGCTCTCCCCGTGCTCATGTGGATTTCCTCCAGGTGCTCTGGTTTCCCCCACAGTCCAAACTGTAGGTGAGTTGGGTAACCTAAAATGTCTGTGATGAATGTGTGTGTGTGTGTGTGTGTGTGTGTGTGTGTGTGTGTGTGTGTGTGTGTGTGTGTGTGTGTGTGTGTGTCTGCGTGCGTGCGTGTGTGCGTGCGTGCGTGCGTGCGTGCGTGCGTGCGTGCGTGTGTGTATGTCCTGGTCCTCCAGGTTGGGGGTTGAGTGTTGGGCTAATGACCCACCGCATAAAAACAAGATGGCCCTTAGCGTGTGTAAGGTATTGGATTTTGTCTTTACTTAAATGTTTTAGTTCAGCTTACTTAATCATTTTAAGACAATCAGTTTCCTAATATTTTCCTAGTAATGTGAACACTAATAATAAGTTAACACAACTGACTATTTTGAGTCAAAGCTACTGAAGTTTACTTTATTAGTAAGTTGTAAATACAAACTGTTTTAAGTTATGCTCACTTAAAATTAAAACACTACTTTAACTAGAAATTTTAAGGCAATCGGTTTCCTCAATTTATCTAAGTCAACTTATTACATTTTACAGTGTAAGTGCTGCAAAGCTACACAGTTTTGCAGCACTTTTCGAAGTTGGCGCAGTTAAGTCCAAATATCGTTCCACCATGACTGATGATCATTTGGTAGTGTGCTTGAGGCTGGCTATCAGCAACTACTGTCCAGATTATGCTTCCCTGGCTGATTCCATTCAGTGCAAGTCATCAAAGGTAATGACAAAAATATGTACAGAGTTGTAGGTTATTCCACAATATGGGTTCATACTGATTCATACAGTTATGCAAGGTACAGCAATATATGAGTTCAGATGCAAAAACCTCTAAATGCCATCTGAAATCTTCTTCTAAATTGAGCATTTTTATCAAGCTCTTGTGTGTAAGTTTAGTAATTTCTTTTTTTATGGCAAAAAAATAAGCTATTTTGATGGTCTTTAACGTGAAATAACTCAACATAAACAAAGGAGGCTGCGAATAATGCTTAAACTCTTCATATGTTGTGCAAATACAGAATTGTCAATATGTTTATAAATAAATATATGTTTTGCATTTTTATATTAGTCAAATCATTTTGACTTGGTCTTTTTATAAGTAGCTTGCATGCTGAAAAAGTGTGGGCACCCCTGATTTAAGGTAACCAAACATCTCTGCTTACATTAATCAGAATATTGTCTTTGTGTTAATATCAGACGATAGTCCATTTAAACACAGTCTGATGCCTCTTATTCTTTTAAAAATGTCACTGTTCAATCTGTCCTACTATCTCCATAAACACACTCCCCTATTAATGCTTCTATTAACAAAAGCACTAAAGCTAAACTGTTGTGCACAAAACGTCTGGCCTTTTTTACTAAGTTTCTCTGGGATCTGAGGGACACTTTTAACAGGCTTCAGGCAGTCGGCTGATCTGGACGGCCTCCAACATCAATTATAGTATCGATTCAGCGGGCCACAGCACAGCGTGGATTTCATTTCATAGATGGAGGCACTGCCACTCCGGCCCCGTTCAAGAGGCACGGCTAAATTCCTCTATTAATCTTCATTTCCCATCCCTCCCTCCTGCCTCCTGTCTTAGACACAATCTCCCGCTGTTATTCTGTAGCTCTTCAGTGCCTGAGCTACTGCCTGCTGTATGAATTCTCTCAGGACAGCCGTGTTGCTCACGCCTTTCAAAGAGTGCTGATTATGTTGCTATTGATCGAAGGGTGACAAATGGTTTGTAGGAGCACTGTGGATTTTTCTTCATTCCGCTGGGCTTTAGGTACTACACACATGATCATGGATGGATTATGGTGCTTTCAGGACTTTCATGTTGAGAATGTGGGATGCAGTGGCCAAACACCAATGCTAATATAGTAGTAGGCCTCCGTCGGTCAGTGTTGACCATGGATGAATTTAGAAATAGGGCTCCATGATATTGGAAAAGTCTGACATTACAATGTTTTGTTTTGTTTTTCTGAGATATATATTGTGATATGAATACAATATCACCAGATGGCTTATAAATAGCTCTATTTTGTAAGAATTCAGGTACAGAAATCTTCAACAAAATATTTTTAGTAGTTACAAATGGTACAGTTTCTTGTGCCTGAATGCTTTACACTCTCTTGATAAGCTCATAGAGTCATGATCAAATCAAAAGTCACAAAATTAAAGGGAAAAACATTCTAATTCAAATCCATGTATCGTACAGCTTGGCAAAAACTATATTTATTATGATGCTACACCTCATAATTAGTTAAAATATTTATAATTATCTATTGTAGTTTTTTGTGTTTTAATGCAAAATTCAAAAACAATGTAACATTATTTTTTACATATAAATGTATCATTTATACCAGAGATTCTCAAACTAGGGCCCACGGGCGAAAGTTGGCCCATGGTAATCTTTGATTTGGCCCGCCATCCATCTGAGAGGAGAGGGAGAGTTTGAGGAAGGGTTGGGGTTATTGCCTTTTAATACACATTGTCATTTCTAATTTAACATAACCTTAATTTAACATAATCAGTAGTTAGTTTTATTTTTGAGGTGTAAAAAAGGAATTAAATGTTTGAATTAAATGTTGTAAATGAATCAAATTTAAAAGAAAAAAAACATACTGTTGTTCAATGGATAGACCACAATTCAGAAGTCCTCAGTAAGCAAATCAAGGCAAAGGCAGGTGCAGCTTGTCTAGTGTATTCAGCATTAAACTTGAATGGAATTCTTATGTTTTCATTATAATATGTTCCTTATAAAATACATATATAATGCATTAGTTAATATGATTAAAGTAATATTTTCTATATATTTTGTAGTAAATGAGGAAATCACTATGGCAATATTGTAATAGAGCTTAATATATTTACCTTTGGCCCACGGCCCTCAATCAAGTTTGGTTTTTTGACCTTCATAAAAAAAAGTTTGAGCACTCCGATTTATCCATAGTGAATTCTGAGTTCTTAATCTGTATAAAATGCGATTAAGACAAAATCTTTCTATCCAAATGTAGAAACAAATCTGTTTTTAAAAATGACACCAGTGTATTATTCATAAACAAATGGCTCTTGCAAGCTGTTAGTGAATCAGTCACATACAGCATGACCATTCAAGCTCAAATCAAGACAAATAAATGTCTCCTATTTGCTGGTTCCAGAACAACTAGTGTACTTTTTGGGCTGTAATTTTTTTAACTCAGCTTTTTAGGGAATCAAAAACATACAAGATGAACAAGTGATTATTATGAGCTGGGTCTTACTGACGAATCAAAAATGATTGGGGCCACTTGTGTAGTCATGAGCAAATGACTGTTATGGGCTGTATTTTATAAAGGGTTTTCTCTTACGTCAAGATTTGCTCAGTTACATGTGTGCGCAGCAGCATGTGTAAACAGCATGGTGCACTTCTAATATATTACTGAATACATTGTTCTGCTTATTTAAACTCTAAAAAACATGTGGACGCTGATAAATCATATAGAGACGGCTTTAGGAATCAGGAAAGAGGGCAGTATTTGACAAACTGAATTGAATAGGTGGTGAAATATACATATTAGCAGCATTAATTAAGATATTAGTCTAATATTTCACTGTTCTTGACAGAAAATAAGAACTAATGTAAATATTGCAATGGAAATTCTGGTCCAGTTTAGCCAACTACAATCATTTGTTCCTCAAACGTTTTAAATATCTTCTGCTTGATTTGTTAGAACGTTTGGCAGTCTATATTACTCTAAAGAAATTCTCCTCAATAATTAAATAACTAAATAATAATTAATGACTAAAGTTTCATTTGGTTTAGTGGCATTGTTTACTGTGCCAACAATATAGCAACTAATGATGCATAATGAAAACACTCTATTAATCAATAAAAACATTGGACAGCTGGTGCAGCCTGATTCATCAACAAGTGACTCTTTATGCTGGTTCTTATTAGAGCATCAAAAGCATACAGCACAGCCCACATGTAGTCTTATTCATTAATAAATGAGCTGCTTCTATTATAAGCTGGCTTTTTAAGCCTTCATTGGGACCAGTTTTATTAGATTCACAAACAAATTATTTATTTTTTAGTACACCCAAGACATACTTTGTAATCTGGTTCCTCAAATGATTGACTCTTCCAAAAAAAATGGTACTTTTGCCTTTTCATAATCAGACAAATGGACATTTAAACTGAAATAAACCCAAGTGAATCAGAACTGAATAAACTGTAATCATTGGATCATCATGATCAAATTGAATCGAGCGAGTGAATCAGAATCAGATCAGGAAATGTCACAGAACAGAAAATAATAGTGCTCGGCCAGCATTCAGGAGGAACAAATAACATTTCCCATTTCTTTGTGTATATCAGATACACACTTAAGCTGTGTTCATCTACACTTGTTTCCAGGTATCAAGTCTCTCATAAGGAGCTCTCTGAATCTGAGAGGCCCCAGAGAACTGGCCTCATTGTGCTGGTCTATAACGTGTCCTTGCACTTAAAGGGACACTCCACATTGTTTGGAAATAGGCTCATTTTACAACTCCCCTACAGCTAAATTATTGACCATATGAAACCATTCAGCTGATCTCTGGGTCTGGCACAAGCAAAAATAAATGTCTCCTTTCTGCTGGTTCTTGTTATTAAATCAAAACAAACAGAACTAGTGACTAGTAACGACGACATGAACAAGTGATTATTATGAGCTGGATCTTATTGATGAATCAGAAATAACTGAGGCCACCCGTGTAGTCTGATTCATGAACAAATGACTGTTATGAGCTGTTTCTTATAGAGGGTTTGTATTTACGTCAAGATTTGGTCAGTTACATGTATGCGCAGCAGCATATGTAAACAACAGCATAGATTGCATTTTTAATATATTACTGAAAAACATTGTTCTGCCTATTTAGCTTAGCATATATCATTGAATTGGATTAGACCATTAGCATATATATATATATATATATATATATATATATATATATATATATACAGTTGAAATCAGAATTATTAAACCACCTTTGAATTTTTTTTCTTGTTTGAATATTTCCCAAATGATGTTTAACAGAGCAAGGAAATTTTCTCAGTATGTCTGATAATATTTTTTCCTCTGGAGAAAGTCTTTTTTTATTTTGGATAGAATAAGAGCAGCTGTTAATTTTTTAAACAACATTTTAAAGTCAAAATTATTAACCCTTTTAAGCTATATATCATTTCAAACCATCGTTATACAATAACTTGCCTAATTACCCTAACCTGCCTAGTTAACCTAATTAACCTAGTTAAGCCTTTAAATGTCACTTTAAGCTTTTTAGAAGTGTCTTGAAAAATATCTAGTAAAATATTATTTACATCATGGCAAAGATAAAATAAATCAGTTATTAGAAATGAGTTATTAAAACTATTATGTTTAGAAATGTGTTGAAACAAATCTTCTCTCCATTAAACAGAAATTGAGGAAAAAACTAACAGGGGGCTAATAATTCTGACTTCAACTGTATATTAAAAAAGTTTCCGTAACTTTCCTGTTTAAAGTTTGACACTTCTTTAGTTCATTATGTACCAAGACACAATCTTGCTATTTTCTAGGCTAATACGGCTAGGAACTATACTCTCATTCTGACTTAATAATGAAGATATATATATAAATATAATAATGAAACTTCTCTGATGTACCATGGCTGCAGTAGGAGAAATTATTTATGCCTGAAAATAGTCTCCAGCTACACAGTAAAAAATACTGTAAAATTGACAGTATTACTGGTAATTTCTATTGCCAGTAATACTGTAAAATTAACAAGTGCACTGTATATTAACAATTACAATTGAGCTGTAAGATTTTCTTCTTTTGCCAGTCTCTCTCTTTCTTCTCCCACTTTCATTTCTACCATTGGTTCCTATTAGCTCACGCTGTCCAGCTGTTTGCCACGTCCCCCTTAACATCATCATACTCTCTCCAATCTAGCCACTGCCACCATTGCATAAAATTGGTGACAGGACACTACTCGAAGGGCCCGGGACACTTTGAATTTCCGTGTTGTGTGTCAGTGAATCATTTCAATCCGTTAATCAGTGTGTTACATTTTGGTATATGTCCGCTTTTGTTTTATATTCTCCATTCGTCCACCGTCAGATTCACAGTAATCTGAGGTAGGAGAGTGGGACAGGTAAGAATGTCGCACAACATACATTGTGCAAACGTAGGCTGTGAATATCACTTTTGTTAGACAAACTAGGTTAGGGTGCGAGCTCCATCCGCTGTATTTTGGGTTTTCTGTTATCATAGTGTAGGTCACGTCAGAGACACAAAAACTTTCTTTTCAATAATTGAAATATTTTTCTGTTTGAATAGTTAGGGTAGAATTTGGGCCAGTAGAATAGGTTGTTTATTTTATTTTATTTTTATTGTTTGGACGCCGCCCGCATCTCATCTCTCCAACTCTCTCATCTACCCGTTTAAAATGTTGTGTCCCATTTGTTGTTTGTGATTTTCTATATATTTATGTAAACATTTATTGTTCTATATATCTACATATTTTGCACGTATTATCACTATCTTTTGTAAATAAAACTCTCTTTATTGTTTATTGTTATTTGTGGTATTTTGTCCCTCACTCATTGATATTGTGTGTGTGCTTATGTGTTTCATTTAAAAATTAATGCTACTCTCCGTCCCCTTGACTGACCATCTTTAATATTGTAAGTAATACTGTAAAAACGGCCAGTAATGCTGTAAATATTACAGCAATTTGTTACAGTGTAGGTAACAAGATAACTAGTAGTGTTATGTAATTTCATTGTGCCAGGTACAGCAACAAAGTTTCTTGATTATTATGGTGGAATGAGAGTAAAGTACCTTAATTGTTACTGCAGAATGAGAATAAAATACCTTGATTATTACCGCAGAATGAGAGTAGAGCTGGTAGCCATATCAGCGTGGACAACAGCAATATTTCATTTTCCGTCAGTCTTAGTACATGATGTAGCTACAGAATAACAGGATTCAAAAAATTGAAACTGTTTAACTCCAGGTGACTTGTAAAATGAGCCCTTTTCCCAAAAAAGCGTAGTGTTCCTTTAATTTACAACTCACTTTGGTGCTTGTTATATCATATCATAATGAATGAAGCTCTAAACTCAAAGATAAACTCTGAAAGTAGCACATATGGCATGATGCATACTGTATTCATCATTACCCTCTTTATGAGCCGGATCGCTTTCCTCCTCATTTTCTGAGCTGGGGTGTTTCTTCTCCTCGTCTCTTATCGTGGCCTCCTCCTGTGATTCTGTCTTCTGCTCTGGATTTAAGGAGTTAGAGATGTAATTCTCATATTCTTCTTGTTCCTTACTGTGGTCATCCTGAGTAATAATCTGGTTTTGTTTCTGAGACTGCTGCTCTGTCTCCTCGCTCTCCTCTCCTGCTCCTCGCTTCTCTGTTTCTTCTTCTGGTTTCTCCATGGCAACCAGCATTGACTGATCGTCTGTTAGATGGCAAAGGGTTATCTTGAAGTTAAATGCTCATTTGTGTCATAGCATCACTCAATCTAAATGGCTCGGATGATTTAACTAGTAAAAAAGCATTCCCTGCTTTAAGCAAAACAACATTACACAAATAGATAAGAAATCCATGCTGTACAGCATGCTAATCTTTTAGCTTTCCTTTAGGTTAAATTAGATTTTATTAATCTGTGATAAAAATAAACAAATAAATAAATATAAATCTTACATCAAATGTTATTTATTTCAATCACATCTTCATCAAAGATTCGATTAACCTAATAAATAAATAAATAAAAGGAACTATATATTATACTGTATGCTGTGCTTTAATTAATTCTTCTTTTCTTTCAGGTGAAAATCTGTGGTTTGATCAATTTATGTTGCCTAATTTATGATACATACATGCATACATACTGTACATACATATTTAAATAAATAAATACTTGTATATTATCCTGTACATTCCTTATACATGTTTCCTGTAATGTCAAATTTGAAGATTTGATTAATCTGTGATAATTACATGCATGCATGAATAATCTTTTTTTATTATTGTTTTCTATAAGGTTGAAGCCCTCGTGGTTTGATTTATCTAGGATGGATGTACTTAGTTACAGTGCTCAGCATAAAAAAGTACACCTCATTTTGAAAATTTGTATCCATTTCTCAGTGAATACAGGCAATGTATTTTCGTGCATTTAAACAAAACGATTTATTAAACAGATAAATTAATTAAAATAATACTTTAGTCACCAAACATAATTAGAAACTGAAAGATAATACAATTAAAATCAAGCAAAACATTGCCCAAAAAATAAAAATACAACCTTTACATTTTCAATATTTTTTGCTTTTCTTGATTTTTCCTTTTTTAAATTTGTATTTATTGTATTATGTATTATTTAAATTTGTAAATATTTTTCTATAACATATAAATTTAGGTGTACTAGTTTTTGGACCGTTATCGTAAGTTATTTTGTTAGATGAGCTCCAGATTTGGCTTCAGTACTGACTAATCTAATGTATATGCACAAATATAATGTTGTATAGCTTCCTATTAAAAATATGAATTTGAAAGATAGATTTGTGAGGGATGTACTTATATATGCTGAGCACTGTAATGTGTATTATTTATTTATTAATATTATTTCATTCATTTTTTCCAGGTGGAGGTTTGATTCATCAGATTAATTCTTGCTACACTGCCTTTAAATCAAAGTGCAAGGCTGCGGAACAGACTGTTTAAATGGTTTCTCCATGGATCAGTCATTTTGACCTCAGCAGTGCAGTAATAGTAGCAGTGCAGATATAAATGATGTAATGAGAATATGTTAACCTCGAGAAAAAGGCCACCTCATGTGCACCGAGCGCTTACCTCCCTGTAAAAAGACACTGACATGGCTTAATATGAGGCGAGCCGGATGCACAGGTTAGAATGAAAGTATATTTGCAAGGCGTGCAGATCAACACAGATGACAATTTCCAAGGTCAACATTTTTGAATATGGTCGAATGAAGAGCACTGAAAGCCCACTCTCAATTTAGAGGAGCGATTAAAACACAATTAGTGTTTCACTCGACACCTACACTAAGTATAGAATGATATTCAGCTCCCACACACTTGTCCTCAGTCTTAAAAGAGGGGTCCAGAGTGTAATTTAAGGCTTAGTTGTGTTTATAAGATATAAAGCAATGTGTGCTCATGATTCATTTGTAGAAAATCACGTTATTTTTTCATATATCTTACTTTGATTAACGAACTAATGAGTTCGTTATTTGAGATGTATAATGCATGGAAAGCGGCTGTATAGAGAGCGACACTGCTGTCTAAAAGTGTGGGTGTTTACAGCAATTTGACAGATAAATATGAATTTGTAGCTAAATTGTTAACAGTGCCAAACAGCATTTCTCATTGTTTACATCCTTGTTTACATTCTTGCTACAACATACCGTTAACACTAGACACTGCATGTCATAGGTCAATTTTAACAAATAAAAATAATTACAGGTTGTGGCTCACAATCCACAGCTTCGTCTATTATGGTTGGAGGAGTGTCTAGCCGAATGCAGCACTGAACTGGGAGAGATTCTGGAAGTTCTCCTTTGTCAAATGCTAGCTATATACTTTTAAAATAATTCCCTGGAACATAATTAAAATTAAATTATAAGCACTTCTTTCTTTGTGTCGGATCCTTTGGAAGCCCAAATACGGTAACAGAACAAGCTCTGTGGAAATAGCAGCATTTGGATGGCATTTTAGCTTTCTCTGCTGCATTACAGTGCCTCTAGCCACGCCACACCACTTCGCTGCACAGGGTGTATGCGCATGGTGAATGCACGTAATCTGAAGCATTTGTGATCTCACTAACCCGTATGTATTTTTTGTAGTCCCCAAACATTGTTCTCTGTAGGCTTTGCTTAGCTAACTCTGTAAAAGCCAATGTCTCCCTTTGCATTGAACTTTAAGCATATTACATACAGAGATGTATTTTATGCTCACACAACTACATTACACATCAACTGAAGTTTAGAATATGATATCATAGTGGACCACCCTTTTAATGCATGACATATGCAAGACAGTATGTATGGCGTGTATGGCGACAAGCATAAGAAACTGTACAAATCTAGTACCAACATAAATCAGGTAGTGGGTCTTTGCACTAGCAAGAAATGATGCCCACTAGACAGATATGCCCTCTGGCCCGATTCTGTCAGAATGCTGCTAAAATAAGTGCAGCTCTACACTACGATTCACATCAAAATGTGCTTTGAGAGCACTGGATAACTGTCTTCTGTCCTTTGAAGAGTGAAAAGCAATGGGAGAACAAAGAAGCGTTTCATGTTGCTGTTTAGATGATTCTTTCATCTTCTTTCTCTCATATGCAAAAAAAAAAATAAAAATAAAAAAACTGTATATAAGTGTGAATAGAAAAAGACGGAAAAGAAGGAAAGGTTGTAGCAGACCAATGCTGCAATGTGACCTCCAGAGTATGATTATGATTATGCTTGTTTATGTAAATTGTCATTCTACCACTTGATTACTAATATTTGCATAATATTTTGTAAATGTGTTAAAATCACATTTCTGATGACTGAAATTGTGGAATTATTTTTTATTCTACGGCCTGCTGTCCATTACATTTGATAAAATTATTGTTTTGTTTTGTCTTGATCTTGTGAGTGTAGCTAAGGGAACTATAAGGGAGCATTAATTAATACTAATCACAGTTTCTCAAAAAAGATATTTCTAAAAGGGCTGTTGTCATTTGAAATGTTCACTAGATAAACCAAAGTAATCCTTACATACAAAGAAAACCAAACTAATTAGCTTCGAAATTAAGTTATGTGTAATGAAATGACACAGGGATGATGTATTGAACACACGAAGAAAGGAAGGTGTAAAAAGGAATGGAAAGCCCAGACAGCAGCTGAAATCCACCCGCTTCAAATGTTATCACTCAACTGAATAGGCGTTATCATTGGTTATTATCTGATAGATATGGGCCACTAGGGGTCTTCTGCACCTATTAGTAGGCTCAGAAGGCTGTTATCATCCATCCACATGGTTAATGGTAATTGAGAAGACTCCAGACCTGTTTTTACATTACTGTGATGGTTGGGTTTAAGGTTGGGGTAGGGGTAGACGTTAATAAAATACATTTAATGGGATATTTCATACATAATATAAATACTTCTTGTTAACTTCTGGCCACAGCCATATGTGATCTATAGCTGCTTAACCATGTGGATGGATGATAACAGCCTTCTGAGCCTACCAGTAGTCACAGTAGGCCCCTACTGGCCCATATTTATCAGCTGATAAACAACAGATTTCAGAAAAGGAAATAAAGTTGCTAGAATGGCCCAGACAATGTTAAAAACTGGGAAAGAAATCACACATGAGCAATGCGTGCAACTCCATTCTCCATACAAGAGACTTCTTGAAGTTGTCATTACCAAAAAAGCCCTTTAGTATTAAAGTATTAAATAAATTTCAGTAGTTCAGTATTTTCTCCTTGTGTCATTCCATTGTTATTACACATAAACTATTTTCTCAGAATCATTTTTGCTTTGTTTCATGTCAACAGGTCTTCTAGAAATATATTTACCTGCAAAAATCATGACACGTTCGATACATATTTTACTCGCTGTCTGCAACTATTCAAATATCTCTACGCTTCTTTAGCTTTAAATACATATTATACGTTTCATCATTTATCCAAGTGTATGGCTGTTTCCGTACATGCATGTGTGATAATGCGAACAAACAATGACAGCAGGCTGAGCACAGAGTCACGTAGCATGGCAATTAAGAAGTGGATTAATCTCACCTGCAGTTTTCTTCAAGTCTTTAGGGAGGCTGGTCACATGATCAGCCACATCTCCTGGGGGTTTCAGTGCTCTCTCACTGGCTCCTGTGAAAGGGTTTACATATACAGTTAAAGTCCTGTGAAATTTTGATTATTCTTCTAATATTTCCCAATTGATTTTTAAAAGAGCAAAGCAATATTTTCATAGTATTTACTATTATATGTTTTCTTCTGGAGAAAGTCTTATTTCTTTTAGTTGGCTGGAATTAAAAAAAACGTTTGTATAACTGCTAATGCCAATATTATTAGCTTCCTTAACGAATTATATTTCATTATAGAACAAAAGAACAAACAAGCGAGAGAACAAACCACTGTGACTTGTTTAATTAACCGATTTATTTCTAAGTTTAAATCTCTTCATAAAACTCTTATTTTCTGAATGTTACAATCATTAAGTTTTGTAGATGTTGTATCTGTTCTGTTTGTTTCTATCTGTTATAAAGTGTCCTTGAGCACT
Organism: Danio aesculapii; assembly: GCF_903798145.1. Taxonomy (NCBI): domain Eukaryota; kingdom Metazoa; phylum Chordata; class Actinopteri; order Cypriniformes; family Danionidae; genus Danio; species Danio aesculapii. The sequence goes on along the minus strand of NC_079454.1, from coordinate 27,976,870 downwards.
ATGTTAAATATACCTATTATTTTTATTAAGCTTTTTAACTGCACTTTAACCTGAATATCAATATCCTGCAAAACTACAAGTAATATTTTAAATACTGTCATCATGGCAAAGACAAAATTAATCAACTATTAGAAATTAGTTATGAAAACTATTATTCATTCATTTTCAACTGCTTTTCCAGGGCCGGGTCGTGGGGGCAGCAGTCTTGGGAGAGAACCCCAGACTTCCCTCTCCCCAGGAGCATGTGGAGGAGCAGCGGCTCTACTCCAAGCTCCTAACGGGTAAAAGAGCTCCTCACCCATAAGGGTGTGCCCTGCCACCCTGCAAAGGAAACTCATTTCGGCCGCTTATATCCAAGATCTTGTCCTTTCGGTCATAACCCAAAGCTTATGACCATAGGTGAGAGTAGGAATGTAGACTGACCGGTAAAATGAGAGCTTTGCCTTTCAGCTCAGCTCCTTCTTTACCACAAGGGACCAGTACATCGACTGCATTACTGCTGCTGCTGCACCAATCTGCCTGTCAATCTCACATTCCATCCTTCTCTCACTCGTGAACAAAACCCCAAGATACTTGAACTCCTCCACCTAAGGTAAGGACTTTCCTCCAACCTGGAGATGGCAAACCACTTTTTTCCAGTGGAGCACCATAGCCTCGGACTTGGAGTGACGATTATGTTTTTAAAAATTCTCCATTAAACATCACTTGGGAAATGTATCACATGGGAAATATATGAAATATAAATATAATTTGAGAAATATATGAAAGAGAATTGAAATTTTAAAATTAAGTCTTCAACTGTATAAGTTTCAGGGAAATGAAAAGAGTTGATCAGTGTTTCTATTCGCCAGCTGACATTTCAAATGACCAGCTGCTGCCAAAAAAGCCATTAGCACCCAACTGTCATTCTGCTGCCATTAGTGTTTCTCCACAGGAAAACACAGCGAGTTCACGCTGTCCTGGTCAAATCTGCAGCATCTGCTCTTACCTTCGGCAGCGATGTCTTGCAACTCTCGGAGAAAGTTTCTGTGGCGCAGGATACTCACGAGCCTGTCATCTGCAAAACACAACGCACACCTCCTACATTTTCAGCAGTCAGCACTTTATTTTTTTACATTATTTTGCATTAATTGCCTTGAAATTTACTGCCTTCTCCAGAGCGGCACTATTAATCATCTGGGCCGCTGAGAGAGGAGAGAGAAAACGAAAGCAATAAAGAGGGGAGATCTACGTTGAATTAACGTCGAGTCAAGCTTTTCCTTTCTGCTGACCGACAAACAGCACATGCAGAGTCTGCTGCTCACTGCTGTTCGCTGAACTGCTTACTTTCTCTCTCTAAATGTCTGTCGTCTTATTTCCCTGCCAAGCTTCTTCTCAATCTGTTAAAGTTGTGGCAGAGAACTTGCAGCAGAACTTGGCAGAATATCATCGTACAAAGATTTCATGTATGATAGATAAGTGTTAGGAGATGGCATTTTGGTGTCTGTATATTAAATGACCATTGTAATACACTTATTTGAACTATTAAATTCTGTTTGTGACTATAGTAAAAAAAACAGGTGAGAATCTTTGCAATGTCCCTATGTCATTATAAATGTAAGGTGCAAAATTCATATTTTATTTTATATTATATTTTTTGCAGAAATAGAAAAACAAAGAACAGACAAACAAACCCTTCATGAAACAAAAATCTGTGCAAAATGTCAAATAAAGCATGAAACAAGGGAAAATAGCAACATACAAGACATATATGACCTACAAAAAGACACAGCAATAGATGTAAAGAGAGAGAGAAAAAAAATAACTTACAAATCTTCAGAAATTAAACATTATTATTAGTCTTTGTGGTGTTTTAGAAAAAAAAAAAGACTGGATCCCACGTTTTATCAAATTTACGAGAGTTCCCAGAAGTGGTATATCTTATTCTTTCCAAATGTTAAGAGGAGAGAAGTCCAAGAAGCCAGTCAGAAAACAAACATTTTTCTTCCAGAAACAAAAGGATAACTTTTTTAGCTATGATCATGCCATACTGAACATGTGACCGTACATTTCGGTTGAGAGTCTCCAGAAAAACTGACCATCCAAAAATTGCTATCATTGGATCAGGGAGTAAAACACAATCGTAAACTGAAATATTTCTAAGCAAAAAAGCTGAATTTGAACAACTAGTTCATTCATTCATTCATTTATTTTCTTTTCAGCTTAGTCCCTTTATTAATCTGGGGTCACCACAGCGGAATGAACCACCAACTTTTCCAGCATATGTTTTACGCAGCGGATGCCCTTTCAGCTGCAACCCATCACTGGGAAACAACCATACACTCTAATACATTATGGACAATTTAGTTTACACAATTCACCTGTACTGCATGTCTTTAGACTTGTGGGGGAAACCGGAGCACCCGGAGGAAACCAATGTAAACAAGGGAAGAACATGCAAACTCCTCACAGAAATGCCAACTGACCCAGCCGAGGCTTGAACCAGTGACCTTCTTGCTGTGAGTCGACAGCACTACCTACTGTGCCACCACGTCACCCAACAACTTGTTTTCAACTGAAAAAAAAACTTTGTTAAGTACACTTCACATTGATTAATTACACAAGGTTCCATCATGTTTCTTTGATTAAATACAGATTTTAAAAAGTTGAGATATTCTTTTTGAATCACCCTGTATAACATACAATTTTTTAAAAATTAAGTATATTAAGTATAGTATATAATAAATAGCAATTATTAATGGACCAAATGTTTTGCAACCAAATGTGTTGACTTAAAAAATTATCTATGAAATAAAAAGTGCTTTATTTATTTATGATTCATTTACTTACAAACTACTTATTTAAAATGAGATGAATCAACACAATTCTTATGTTTTTTGGGACAATTTAATTCTTTTATGTTTAACTTAATCGATTTGTGTTGGGACAACATGAAGGAATTGTGTGAAACCCAGCATTTTTTACAGTACACAGTATACACTACATTTATATAATATTTTCTGCAATAACATTATAATATAACATAACATAACATAATATAGGGTGGCGCAGTGGGTAGCGCTGTTGCCTCACAGCAAGAAGGTTGTGTACTTGGGTCATCTAAATAAAGAAAGACTCAAAGGTAAAGATAATCAATTAATTTTTACCTGTTTAACCTAACACTCCTAAATAAAGTCAATTTTACATGATATTGACAAGTTAATTGTTCCTGATATAAAAATTTAATTGAAATTTATTTGTGCAAATTGTTATGATTTTTTAAGTTTTTTTAAGAATTTTTTAAGTTGTAGGATTTATAAGTAAATCTTAAGAGTTTTTTTAGTGTAGGTTCAAATACATTCATGTTTAACAATAATATAATAATATACAATACAATAATATTAATACTATAGTAATTTACTTTATTTGTGCTATTTACAGAAACATTTAATATTCTTCTGTGTTAAAAATACAATCCTCAGTGTCTTCATTAAATTCTGTTTTGCTCTTGTTATCTGCCCTAGCTCTCCCTCCTTCTGTCAATCTCTGCCCATCACTGTTTCTTTGTCCTCGACTCATTGTGTAAGCCTCAGACCGAGTGTTTGATTTCAGCGTTGTAAGCATTATCTCAGTAACAATACCTGCTTTGTTAATAGAAGGATTGATTTTCCAACTATTAAAAGTTCCAAGGCAAAAAGCCCCTGCAATGTGACTAAACATTGCACAGCCAAACTTCGTACTACGGCTTCTACTGCGCTAAAGTCATTAGATGTTTGGTCTATTAAATTCGGGCTATCAGAAACAGTCACAGCTGCTATATTGATCATACTTGGAAGGTCACTGCTGATGATGGGGAAGAGCTGCACTCAACTGCAACTAAATACTGGGAAATAGTTATAGAGAAATGGAGTCCAGATGTCAGTGATGCAGGTACTCACCAGTGCTGAGGGTTTCAAGGCAGTCCTGGGACACTGGGATTGGATGAGGCTTAGACAGAGCATCTGCAATCACCTCCACAATACACTTCATCACCTATGCAAAGACAAAAAGATTTGGATATGAAACAGCATGCCATGGTTAAGCCTTTTTAAGACATACCTGAAACTTGCAAACAAACTTTTTTTTTCGTTTTGTTACTCTATACATGGCTTAAAATTTTGATTAATTAATTATTAACAAATATTAATAAAATAATTATTAATTATTAGCACCGCTGTGAAATGTTTTTTCAAATGTTTTCCAAGTGAACAAAGATACATGGGAAGCAGCTTTAAACAGGGTTCATTCCTCATCTATATGCACACGTCTCTGCCTCATTCAGTGTAAAGTGGTTCACCGAGTACACTGGTCAAAATATAGGCTCGCACTAATCCGGAGTGTGATAGGTGTCATTCAGGTTTAGGCACTTTAACCCATATGTTCTGGACATGCCTGGCTCTTTCCTCATTCTGGGGCTCAGTATTTCTTTCTCGTTCAGCCATTACTTCAATAGATCTAGCACTATCACCTATTATTGGTCTATTTAGTGTGATGCCTGATAATTACACATTACCCACTTACTTTTTAAACTTTGAGGCTTTTCTTACTTTGCTTGCTGGGCATGTAATTTTATTAAACTGGAAGCACCCCCAGTCACCCTCGCATGTACAGTGGCTGAAAGATGTTTTGTATTTTGTCAAACTAGAGAAGATTAGATACTCCCTTCAAAGACATAACAGAACGTTTGTTATGAACGCTAGACTAATCGCTCTTGCTAACCTTGACAATAATAATGCAACAGTTTGTAATCTTTCATTACTCTAATTGTAACATTGAAATTGTTGCATAAAGGTAGATGTCTGCCCCTCATTTAGTTGTGTAATTTAATTTAATTTAATTATTCCTCTAAGGGTTATTTGTTTGTAAAATGTAAAAAAAATGTTAAAGAAATCATAAATAACACAAATATTTTCCAAGTGCAGGTTAACAGAACATTTTCAAAACATTTTTCAACATAACAATTCCAATAACTAATTTCTAATAATAAATTATTTTTGTCTTTGACATGATGGCTGTACATAATATTTTACTAGTTATTTTACAAGATGACTGGTATTCAGCTTAACGTGCAGTTTAAAGGATTAACTAGGTTAATCATTTTAACTATGCAAGTTGGGTGAATTCAGTGGTTCTCAATTCCGGTCCTTGAGCCGGATCCTCCTTGTGTGTCAAATAAGAGAGACATACACAATGTGCAGGATGGGCAGGCCTGAGGAATGGATTCAAGAACCACTGGGTAATTAGACAAGTCATCATCATTGATGAGGGCAGCATGGTGGCGCAGTGGGTAGTGTTCTCGCCTCACAGCAAGAAGGTCATTTTCGAGCCTCGGCTGTGTCAGTTGGCATTTCTGTGTGGAGTTTGCATGTTCTCCCTGTGTTCGCGTGGGTTTCCTCCGGGTGCTCCAGTTTCCCCCACAAGTCCAAAGACATGTGCGATAGGTGAATTGGGTAAGCTAAATTGTCCGTGGTGTATGTGTGTGAATGAGAGTGTATGGGTGTTTCCCAGTGATGGGTTGCAGCTGGAAGTCAATGGCTTGGGTCATTCGCTGCATAAAACGTATGCTGGATAAATTGGTGGTTCATTCCACTGTGTAGACCCCAGATTAATAAAGAGATTAAGCTGAAAAGAAAATGAATGAATGAATCATCAGTGATTTGTTCTGTTGCAAACAAAAAAAATACTAATATTGAGTCTAATAATATTGAACTCAGCAGTTTTTGATTTTTTTTAAATATGTTTTTAATCCAGTCAAACTGAAAAAAATAATATTTTCTCCAAAAGAAAAAATGCAATAGCAAATACTTTGAAAGATTTCCTTGCTCTGGTAAACATCACTTACATTATAGTTAAATATGTTAAATAGTAATAGTAGTAAAATAGTAATATTGAGACCATTTTGACAAGTTTTTGTTATTTTCAGGACTCTGTGATGAATGGAAAGTAGACCAAAAAAGAACAGTGTTTATGGGAAATATTGTTATGATAGTAGTGTCTATAAATCATGGTTATTTTAGTATCACTGCAATACTATATATATATATATATTACATTAATAGTAACATTTTTAATGTTAGATTGTGATTTACATTTTTGTTAACATGTTCAAAATGTGTTGTTTTTAATTTATTATGTTTATTAAAATATTCTACATTTTAGTTAACTATAATGACCCCGGTTATTATATGGACTGCACACATTCATGAGATCAATGTGATAGAGGACATAGCAGCAGAATGCCAATAATATCTCAAAGCCTCGCATTTCCTTACTGTCTTACATTTCACTTTCAATCAATGTCATTTCCTCCTCAGTACTTCCATCCCGCTCGCCTGCCTCTGCGATCTGTTTTGGCTCCACATTCCCCCCCAAAGTCAAACATTCTCTACTGTCAGGGAAAAACAGCCTCCCTCAGTAAGGCCAAAGTGCTGCTGAAATGGCATTATCATTTTACTGAGGAGAACTGCATCTGTTTGCAACCTGACACTGCCGTTGTCTTTTCTGCCCAAACTTTGGATTTGCGATTTCGATCTTTTTTTAGTGTTCTCTATTAAAGCTAAATAATCTCTTAAGGTGTTGATCATCATCAGAAATGAGAAATGAGCATGTAATAATAGCATAAATTAAATGAATGAAATACTTTTGAACATAAAGGTTGTTTATTTTTTTGCACTTTACTTGCTCGATGTTGCATGAAGAACCTTTAACATCCTTGGAACCTTTTCATCTCAGTTCGTCACAGTGCAAGGTGCTTCTTTAGGTCATGAAATGACTCTTCACACTATGAAAACTGGATCTTAAAGGGCTAGTTCACCCAAATATGAAAAATCTGTCATTATTTACTCATCCTGCACTTAATCCAAACTTGAGTTTCTTTCTTCTGTTGAGCACACACACACACTCAAATAAAGAATATTCCTATTATGTATGTCAATGACTGCTTTTTCCAACATTGGTCAGAATATCTCTTTCTACTGAAGAAAGAAAGTTGCTAACAATTCACACTATTAACTACTGGCTTATACCTGCCTATTATTAAAATATTAACTGTTTATTAGTAGCTATAATCTATGATCTTGGTGGTTCATTCTGCTGTGGTGACACCTGATTAGTAAAGAGACTAAGCCAAAGGAAAATGAATGAATGAATAATCTACATTCCTAATCCAATACCTTAAACCAGTGGTTCCCAAAGTGGGGGTCGGGACACCCTAGAGGGGTCGTGGGACAATGAGGTGTGGGGGGTCACTTAGTGACTTCCAAAGATCAATCAGAATTACCATATGCATCCAAAACCTACAGAAGACCCAACAAGCCATCAGCCTTTCAAATTTTCTGCGACCCCTGGGGTGATTATGTTATGTTAAAGACACAGCACATTGATTTTAAGGCACCTAGTTAAACTTTCTGACACCTTTACTGCACTCATGTACATTAAAAATAAATACAGGCCTCAACTGAACATAGAGGATGGTCAAAATTAAACGATTAATAGACTTGGGCCTATTTGTTATGTGTGCGGCGTTGTGTGCAAGGTTTATATAATTATAACCACCTCAGAGAATATTGGGTATCACGAGTCACTGGCATTGTTATTTTGGGTGTTGTGGGCTGAAAAGTTTGGGAACCCCTGCCTTAAACCACTGGTGTCAAACTCAGTTCCTGGAGGGCTGCAGCTCTGCACAGTTTAGCTTTAAAGCTGACAAAACACACCTGATCAAACTAATTGAGTCCTTCAAGCTTGTTTTAAACCTCCAGGTCAGTGTGTTGAAGCAAAGTTGGAACTAAACTGTTGAGAGCTGCAGCCCTCCACCCCTGCCTTAAACTAAAACATCCTTACTATTAATAGGCAGCTAATTAATAGTTTATTGAGTGAATGTTAACGCTCTGTTATAAGCCTGAATTAGGACTTAAAATGAAGTGTTACCAGAAATGTATTCATGTTCAGAACCCCAGTTTGAGTAAATAATGAGGAAATTTTCATTTTAAATTAAATAATTTTGCTTTAATTGAACAAATTTAATTATTGTAAAATTATTTGTATTAATCTCTTTAAGAACTCTTTTAAGTAAAGGATCTTTGTGGAACAAGAAAAGGGAGATTTAGTGTGATTTTTTAAAACATTTTCTATTAAAATAGATTCTCTTAAGCTTTATTTTTATGGCCAAAGATGAGAAATAAGCATGTGATGATGCCATCTTAAATAAATGAACACACAACCCAACTTTAGTTGACTTCATTATAGTTGAAGAGCACAGTTTGCAGTCATCTGTAGTCGGTAGCCTCCTCTGAATAAGCACACATGGCACCAGCTGTCACTAGGATGAAGTCGTGTTGTTGAGTCACTGTCTCACTTATGCTGCTTTCCTCCACATTTCCTGACAACACCGACTAATGCTGTTGCCTTTCTGCCAATCCTTATGCTCCTGTTTCTTAGATGGCTGCGCATTAATTTAATATTGTACAGCACTTGAGACTGAAATAGCATTTTATTTGTGTAAAACAATGATTCATAAACTCCTTCGCATCCTTACCTTCACATCCTTCTCTTCCATGTGACCTGGAGAGACTGGTGCAGAGATGACTGGAAATAAAAAGAATGTTTGATTAACAAAAGCATGATGTGATAATGCAATTAACCTACACATAACCATGGGTTAACTTAAAGCATGGGACTCAAACTCGATTCCTGAAGGGCGGCAGCTCTGCACAGTTTAGTTCCAATGCTAATTAAACACACCTGATCAAACTAATCAAGGTCTTCAAGAGACTATTAAGCAGGTGGGTAAAGTCTAGATCGGATACGCAACTGGCCGGAAGTGCGATATGCACATTAATATAGCAGCATTTTTTTATGACACTGTATAACAATAATTCATATTTTTACAGTGCTGTGATGGTTGAGTTTAGGGTTGGGGTGGGGGTAGGTGTTAAAAAATACAATTTATTGGGTAATTTAATAGATAACAAAAATATTTCTCGGTACAACTGCTGTTTATACTTACTGTGATGGTTGGGTTTAGGGTTGGGGTGGGGTAGACGTTGGGGTAGACGTAAAATACAATAAATGTGAAAAATTTATAATTGGCAGAAATAATTCTCGTTTACTTCCGGCCGCAACCATATCCGATCTAGCAACAACCAAGCAGGTGTGAGTTGGAGGTGGCTGAAACTATGCAGAGCTGCGGCCCTCCAGGAATTGAGTTTGAGACCATTGACTTAAAGGGATAGTTCACCCAAAACTGAAATTTCAGTCATCATTTACTCACCCTTCACTTGTTCCAACCCTGTTTGTCTTTTTTCCTTCTGCTGAACACTAAAGAAGATTTTTTGAGGAAATCTTTTAACCATTGACTTCCATAGCATGAACGACAAATGCAAGTCAATGTTTACATTGTTCCCGCATTCTTCAAAATATCTTCTTTATTGTTCAACAGAAAAAGAAACTCATAAAGGTTTGGAGTCACTTGTGGTTGAGTAGATAGTGAGTACATGTTCATTTTTGAGTGAACAATCCCTTTAACGTTTAAACGTCTCGTTAGCCTTCAGGTTAAGTAATAAAGGTTTTGTGAGCGTTTAGCAACAAACAACCAATCATAAACTGTTTCAGCGGTCATCTTATAAATATTCATGTGCTTTGTAGTGAAACTTTCGCGCGCTGCTTATGTCAAACATGTCGACCGATAAAGGGAAGCCATTAACGGACAAATTATTAGTTTAAGTAAACCAGAGGGGAGATTTACAAAGATATACAAATATACAAGTGTCGCATGTTTTTATGGCTGATAAATGTTACTAACTGACACTGTATGTGAAATAAACAAGTATAACAGTATGAAATCTCGAAAAAAAATAACCAATTACTAACGCAAAATAAAACATTAACAATGCGATGTGTGAAATCACTGCGTTTACAAATGTCAAGTGTGAAAAGCCCGTTTGCGTTCCTCTCAAGTGTTTCTTCGCTGTCCTTGGTGCTGACGGAGACATTGCACAGCTCACATGTATGCTAAGCAAGTCAACTTAAGCAATGAATCATCCAAAATAACGCAAAGTACTCCCACAGCGTGATCTTTCATATATCTTGCACACTTACCAATATTCACCAGGAGCAGGAGAGCAGCGCATCCTCGCGCGATCATTGTCGTGATGCGAAGTGCAGGCATCTGTTCTGCTTAAAAGTGGCGAGCGAAAGCAAATGAACGTTAATATTTCCCTGTCCTCACAATAAATGAAAACACTGGCTGATTTAGGGATGCATTATTGCGCATTGGGCGCTGCTCGTGTTCGTTTCGTCGGCTCCTCAGACCACAATGCCTCAGTGTCACTATCAACTACCGCAGCGATGCCGCCTTTATATAGTCGACATGAAGAGGAAATGACATCAGTGTGAAATACAGCTGCCCACTACTCAGGGGCAGACTTAGTGATTTTGGGGGCCCTAAGCTATTCCAGGTATGAGGCCTTAGCATTGAAACTCAAAACACTCTCTTTTTCTATAGATATTTCTTCTTTGTATTCTGTTTTTTATAAATAACTGCATCTTAAAATATATCTTAAGGAGAACCTCTTTAGTGTAAAACTAAATACAATAAATTCAAAAATAAAAAAAACTTGTTCACAAACTATATGCAGTTAATTAGCCATAATTGTGATTTGTGATTAAATATTAATGTTTGCATATGCGGTATGGCACGTTCCACAATTCATGTGTGCCCCGAGTTTAGAAAAGAAGTAATAACGTTAAAATATTAATGGTTATAGACAGCTTTTACAACATATGATAGAAAAATTATAAAAGAGCTATTTGATTAATATAAGCTTCTTGGCATCGGTCAGAGTCCCTTAATTCCCCGGCGCCCTTAGCTGCTTACCTTGCATCTACTTAATTTTTTTTGTGCTTATATATATATATTGTGCATGCATATTACATCTAGACTCGAGATGAATGTAATATATCTTTTTTATATCTATCCAAAAAGATGATCTGCTAAGGACAATTCCTACCTGGTTCTTTATATTCTGCTTCAGACTAAATAATTAATTTCATTAGGGTCAAATATAAAGCATCTCGATCTGCATCAAATTACTTATACAAAACTAATAACATAAACAGCATAACATATTAATAACATAACACTAAAGGTCTTTAAATGACTTACTAATATTAATAACTAACAAATAAAATATAAATATTGGTCAAATAAGATTCCATCGGGATTAAATTTACATATGGGGAGGGGGGGGGGTGTATTACACTGTTATGAACTTTTTTTTTTTTAAATAAATAGAATCATTGACAACCATTCACTTTTTATTATAAAAACTCGTTATTCTGAAGCTCCAAGCTAATTAGTAGTTACAACAAAAACAAAGTGTCATTTCAATACAATTATGATCAAGGAAAAGCCAAGATATATTGTACCAGTGGGTTTTCATTCAGATCCTAAAAATGTCTGTACATTGAATTATTCAAGGAAAAATGCTTTGACCCACAGGTATTGTTCAGTTGAGCCTCAGGTGTTAAAACTGACTGGAGACAATATTTATAATAACTCAAGTTTTATGAAATTAATATACCATATTTTATTGCAATACTTTTAAGTCTTTATTATTTGTATTTTAAGGCCACATTATTTATATTTAAAATAAAATAATAAAGTAAAAATATGTTTTATTATTATATGTCATATAATTGCTTACTTTTGAAGACTAGTTTTAGACAATTCATAAGTGCCAGTTTCGGTGCCAGTTCTTGCATCATTATTTCTGTCAGACCAGAAGACAGATAAAGTAAATGAAAAAAAATTAACTAATTAATTATAACAAATTATTAAAATTAAGACAATTGGTTACAAACATAGGCAAGAATGTTTGATCAGAACTCAATTCATCTGGTGTGTCTTGTCCCTTCAGATTATTAGAGCATTTCCTCCTGTATTGCAGATTTCTAAATTGTTAAAATTGCTTTTTTTCCACCCACCATTTAATTTCCTACTACAATCAGTAATAACACAAGTGTGACTTTTTGATTATTGCTTAGCTTTTTTAATCAGGTCCAGAATTAAATGAATTGTTAGTATTATTTGATTTAATTAGGTATTATTATTTTCAACCAAGTTTCCACCATTCCGGCCTAAAATACCCAAACAACACTGAAACTAATGATCCAATGAACTAATGATGAAAGGAAAACAAATCACAAGCTGAAATAAAGTTGTTGTTTTTTTCCATGAATCTTTGCGCTGAATAACAAACAGAAGTCGGTCAGTAGTGCTGCCTGCCATTCAGAACAGAAAGTAATTCAATTAAAAAGGGACTGCATTAAACATTGGCATAGACAGTAAATGATGGACCTCAGGGGAAGCATATGTGATTACACTACCAACTCATTTATTGAGCAGCATAAAGAGAGTGGCAGGAACGAACGAGAGTGGATGCGAGCTGAAAACTGAGTATTATTAGATGCAAATATACACTAACACTCATATCTTCTTGAGATATTTCAGTTTACATGCAGATGTGCATTTACATGTGCATAAAATATTTCTGCTCACGTTTTTAGACATTTTTTTTTATTTTGATATGTTGCATTGACTGAAATATGCTCTTATTTTTTTTAAAAATTTGTCCTACTTGACTAAGCGTCCGTGAGAAAACTGTTAGTCATTCATTGTTTATATCAACAGTCTCCATTTATCATATTGTTCATAGGTGACACAGAACGGTCCAGTTGTCTCTCATAATGTGCACATTAGAGGCTGATGTTTACACATTTTACCCCTGCTGTGGAAAATGATGTTGATTTAAACAGATGCATTGCAGAAAAGCAGGAAATTTGAAGCAGCAGACATGAACATTGATTTATAATGAAGAGATAATGCAATTTCTCTATTCTGGACACACTAAAATTGGACGAAAATTGAACGGTCAGCAGGAGTAATAGTACGTGCATGTGATGGACTACACCAAATTGCCTTTGAAGTGGAAACAAGGTTTTTTCCCTGCTTATATTAGTTTGAAGGGCAAAACATATCATATGTAGCATGTTGTACAGAATTAAAGCTAATAAAATATGCATACTATATATACAAGTTTGTTTTTTTTTTTTTTTTTTTTTATGTAGCCGGTGGAACAAAAGACTAAATTAGCACTTTTTTCCAGCATTAATTGACTATACAAGATCATGAGAAATGAGAAATGTCAATTAAGAGTCTAAATTGTTTAACTCCTCTAAATAACCTCTAATCTAAAGTTGATGCATCTCTTAAAGACAGGATAGAAAATTGTTGGGCATGAGGAATATTTGAATCCTCAAGCTTTATATGTGAATTGTGTCCTCAATCAGGTGGAAAGGAGTCTGAATGATCCAACTCATTATAACTGCTTCCCTCTGGTAGGAGATATAGAGTCCCTAAATGTAGGTTGAAGCGATATAAGAAATCCTTTGTATTAGTTTCAGTGGGTTTATTTAACAAGAGTTTATCTTAATTAGCATTATAATTATTGTAACCATATTTTATATTGTTTTGATTGTTTGTTTTTATGGAATGTCTGCAGCAATATGGTGATGCCCATAACAAATTTCCTGTCAATGACAATAAAGTTTTACTATTACTACTACTACTGCTTCTAACAAAAAGTCATATAAAATGTGACACAGGACCACAAAAACAGTCATATGTTTTGGACCTGAACACTGAATAAATAAGCTTTCCATTCACGCATTATTTGTTAGGATTTGGCCACAATACAACTATTAAAATCCGAGGGTTAAAAAAAAAAATCTAAATGTTAGGAAAATAGCCATTAAAGTTGTGCAAAGACTTCTTAGTTATCCACATTACTAATCAAAAATTAAGATTTGATACATTTATGAAGGACATTTTCAAAATGTCTTAATGGAACTTGGTCTTTACCTAAGATTCTATATAAATATATATAAATAATTCTATAACTTATAATTGCCACACATTTCTAAATATAATAGTTTTAATAACTTATTTCTAATAACTGATTTATTTTCTCTTTGCCATGATGACAGTAACTAATATTTTACTAGATATTTTTCAAGACACTTCTATACAGCTTAAAGTGACATTTAAAGGCTTAACTAGGTTAATTAGGTTAACTAGGCAGGTAAGGGTAATTAGGCAAGTTATTATATAATGATGGTTTGTTCTGTAGACAGTCGAAAAATATATAGCTTCAAGGGGCTAATAATTTTGACCTTAAAATGTTTTTTAAAAAATGAAAAACTGCTTTTATTCTAGCCAAAATAAAACAAATAAGATTTTCTCCAGAAGAAAAAATATTATCAAACATACTGTGAAAATGTCCTTGCTCCCTCACCATAGAAAATATGATAAAAAACAATGTTATGTGTATAATTTACACTACTAGGTACTTATTGGGGGCCCCCAGATTTCCTGAGGTCCCAAGCGGCTGCTTATTTCGCTTATTGGTTAAATAATAACATAAACATGTTGTTGTTGTTTCTTTGTTTTGTTTTTTTGTTCTTGGGTCCATTTATTTTTCATCATAAAAATGCAGAAATGAACCAGAAATGAAAAGCTATTTCTCAGAGCTGAGATAAATTTACTCTTCTGATCTCAGCGATAGCAAAGCATCAACCAAATGTAGCCTACTGCAAGTGAACTTCTAAGCATCTGGACAACAAAGGGGCAATATGAAAAACATAACTCTTTTGTAGTTCACTTCTATAAAAAAAAACTTTTAAGCAGTAAGATAGGCTAATAATAGCAAGCAAATTTATTCACTTGACAGTTTAGAGATCAAAACTAATTCCTTTTAAACAATAAGAGTGATGTTATGAATATGCAGGCTCATTGAGCAATCAGACTAATGTCTTGCTTTTTGGATTAAGTAAATTAAGCTATTACTTGACAAACACAAACAGAATCAAACGGACTGACAAAACTGACATAAACATATTTATTCAGGACAAACGAGAAGAAGCCATCTTTGTAATTGTATTGCTGCAATTAATTTTAGCTTTGGGAGCTGCTAAGAACATCTATAAAGAATGCTTTTAAAGAATAAAGCAAAAATTCAAGAAGCTACATATTATGTTGTGTCCCCCCACAGCCCAACATCTTGAGTTTTCTACAATGGACACAAAAATCTGAACCCTCCAAAAACATTTTCCTTCACGTCAGAAGTAGCGCAAGAACTGAAAACGGGACTGAATGAATCAGTGACTATGAACCAAAACATTATCACCAGTCAAAGGTGCAGGGAATATCACAGATCATCTCCTAACCAGGGCACATAATAAGGTCTAGATAGATAAGATAATGAAAAAAATAATCAGAGTTTTGGATTCAGGAGAAGTGGGCAGTTATAAAGATCCGAGAAACTTTTTCTCAAGGACAAAATTGTAATTACAAACCAAATAAGCATCTAAAAATATGCAAGAGTTGTAGGCTGATCTGGTCTGCAGTAATGAGAACTTATCAACAGTGATCTGAGGAGGAACAAACCACAAATCAGTGACAGGTTTTGGGCATCCAAATGCACAAGGTTATCCTGTCTGGGCCTAGCCACAGAAGGTCAACTGTGAATCAACCAATCAGAGTGTCAATGAGGACCTTTTCCACTATTAAATGCACAAACAATAGGCACACAAGCATCAGAACAGGACCTTGGAGCAATAAAGAAGATCCCCTGATGGTCTGATGAGTCCTGTTTTTCTAATGACGTTTACCTCACGAAGTAGAATTTACTGCGTGTTGGTGATAAGCAGGTGGAGGGGGTGTGTTATTCTGTCCAGTGTTCTGCTGGGAAACTTTATGTCTGGCTATTAATGTGGATGTAAATTTGACACCTGCCACCTACTAAAAAAAAAGGGTCTCTCTCACTGGAGGAACTTCTTCACTTCTCTAGAACTACTGGTGGAAGTGTATGATTTTATGGTAGAAGACAAACTGATTGGGCGAATGTATACCGTACTAAACACCAGCACAATATTTTAAAGAGTTTCAACATATCCATTCAGAAATCGAATGTATTTACCCGTCACCAAGGACCCTTTTCACAAGACTTATAATCTTAAATCGTTGAAAGTTTTATTTGATTTTTAAAAAAAATGTGTGTACATTTATATGTATTCATGTATGTGTTATATTATCATCTCATACAAGCGGTAATTCGTTTTTTGTAATTTGATGAGGTGTTTCTAATGCAGCATCTATGGGGCAGGACAGTAGATTGATGTTGTTCTCTCTTCTGTATGTCATTGTCAGTCTCTCACATATTTTTTCCTTTCTCTGAAAGTCTAAGTCTAAGTCTAAGCGCTCTAAGTTTACCCAACTATGATGACTTAGAAACCCAGAAATGTGAAAAGGGTCCATTGTCTGCATAAGTAACTGAATCATAAGTGATGTAGTCCCCTTTTTTGCTCTTTTGTGTATTTTAAACATCTGCAAAACACGACACACTTTTGATCATTACGCCCTTGATCCTCCAATTTTGGATTTTGTTGAATGTTGCTATCAGACAGCATACGTCACTTCAGAGGTCCTAGTGATGATGTATGCGACCAAATGCAAACAGCTAAATGTCTTGAGAGGGAAATTTGTTCTTGGCGGACCGGGCCTAGTTGATAGTTCCTATAACGGAGTTCCTATAGCTTCCTGGTGCAAAATCTCCTAATTTGTAACTCCAATGGTGCCCACTAGTGGAAGTGTCCTCGTTTTGCATTATAGGCATTAAGGAATCTTTTTCAAGAACAGTTCAAGAGAATGATGAAGAGTTCAAAAATCCCCAGTCCAACTGAGCATCTGGGAGATGCACTGGAACAACAAGTTTGGCAGTTTCAGTAGCTCTACCTTGCAACCTACAGGGCATGAAAGATCTGTTGATAATGTCTTGGTGCAGGTACCAGAGAACATCTTCAGGGGTTTGTCAAGTAAGCACAATAAGCAGGAGGTCATGTTTTGGCTGATTTGGTTAAAAGGGTTCAGTTATCTTTATGTCACATTGTGCTGCTCACATGAAAGACAAGCGTACGGGAGACAGCATGTAAGCTAAAAACGTAATTTTAAAGAAAATAATAGAGGGAAAACAAGAACCCCTTCTGAAAGCTTTATTTGAGAAGACCGAAAGCACTTCTCATGTTGCAGCATCCAAAGCAATTATCTTATCACTGGCATTAGGAAGCTCTTAAACAGTTCACTTTTCACCATGCTTTCGGAAGCAAAAACAATTATTCTCACTCAACATTCAAATCCTTTATCTGCACAAGCTTAATAAGTTTACATTGAAACCTCTGATTCAAACCGTCTGGAATTAGCTTACACTGTTACCTTTCATAGCTAAATTAATTATAGCAGCATTATGCAGAGCTAAATGTGGCTTTGCACCTGCTCTGATGCTATTTTGGTTGGGTATATCACAAAGGATCATCATCATCATCATCGTCATATATTTGTCTATTCTGAGGTTTCAACATTACCGTTTCCATTGCATAAACTCCACAGATTAATCAAATACGGAACTGACTGACCACCATATTTCGCCAAGTCCAATTTTCTTTTCTTCTCTGCTAACTTATGTTTTCTTATGTTGCACTCTCTCATGGATAAAACAGTGAGAACATCGGGTGGGCAGACATGATGTACCACAATACTCCATATGGATGTCCTACAAGGAGGCCAGATTAACAGCCAAGGTCCAAAGTGGCAGAAGCGCCAAAGGAGGCATGAGGTGGAGAACGGCCAGTCTGATGCCAGCTGACTCAGGACGAGATGAGCCGGACTTTGCTGCAGCGGGTCTGGTGTAAATGTACGGATGACTCTGAGATTTGTCAGATTAATGAAAGACAATTAAGGGATGCAGTAAAGGAATTAGCATGAGAAAGCTAAAGTGACTTAATGGCTTAAAGAAAAACATTATTAATAGTTTCTTACCACCTGGGGGCAAACAAGCTCGATAGGGTCTGAAAAGCTCTCCACCATGAACTTCTCCCCTCAGGTTGAAACTTACCAAACACGAGAAATGAGAGAAAAGGTTTTAGAAAGACTGTACCTGTGTGATAATCAGAGGCTGTGCTGGTAAAACAATCTCAAATGGTTTGTACAAAAAAAATGTAAAATAAATAAATAAATAAATTATATATATATATATATATATATATATATATATATATATATATATATATATATATATATATATATATATATATATATATATATATATATATATATGATTTTATTTATATTCTTTAAGTTTTTTTAAATCAAGTGTTTTCCTTTAATCTTTAGCTTTATTTTATTTTAGATTTTGTTTAAAAACAATTAAGCAGCATCCGAAATCGCATACTTCTATACTATATAGTACGCTAAAAACAGTATGTGAGCCAAGTAGTATGTCAGAATTCATAGAATTCACTACCAGCGAGATTCTGAAGTGCGCATCCGATGAATGCTATGCTATCCCATGATGCACCACGAGAGAATTCATGAATGTGAGAGTGAAGCAATGCAACTGACGTGGGTAGATTACGCGATCATGAGAAAATGGCGAATGTACTATGTCCGAGTTCCATTTCATACTACTGACTGTAGTATTATACTGTATATAACATACTTTTCTAACAGCCGAGTAGTACATTTAAATCCAAATGCAGTACCTACTGAGTATTAGGCGATTTTGGATGCAACCTTACAGTATTTTTTTCAGTATATTGTTTTACGATAGATTGAATTTCTTTATTTTGCCGTTTGTTATTTTTCAAATAATTTAATTTCTCTTATTTTTCATTCATTCATTTTCTTTTCGGCTTAGTTCCTTTATTAATCCGGGGTCGCCACAGCGTAATGAACCGCTAACTTATCCAGCACATGTTTTACGCAGCGGATGCCCTTCCAGCTGCAACCCATCTCTAGAAAACACCCATACACGCTTACTCACACTCATACTCTACGGACATTTTAGCTTACCCAATTCACCTGTACCGCATGTCTTTGGACTGTGGGGGAAACCGGAGCACCCGGAGGAACCCCACGCGAACGCACGGAGAACATGCAAACTCCACACAGAAATGCCAACTGACCCAGCCGAGGCTCGAACTCTTATTTTTTGTATCGTTTTTTATTTTATATTATATTTAACATAATTTATTATTTTGTTTCTCTTTATTTATTGCAGATAATTCTAAATGCAATGTAAATAATACCTTTATATACAGATTAATTTTATTTTAAGGTTTATATTATTTTAAACAATTTACATTTTACTACTTTTTAAGTCCTTTTTTGCTTTTTTATTTTATTTATATTTTCGTCAAACGTTATTGTTTTGTTTAACTGTGTTTATTTTTTACCAAATAGAGCTTAGTGAAATGTTCAGAGATAAAGAAATCAAAACTCCTTACCATGTTGTTCCACAGGCCTTTGGCTAACTCCTCGTGTCCTTTCATGGTGAAGTGAAAGCAGTCCGGGGTAAAGAAACTCATGTCAATCTTCCCGTTCTAATCAGTGAAAATTACAAGTCACAAAGCATAAACAGCACATTCATATCTTAATAGAAACTTACACTTCAAAGTTCAAACCGAACGCAAAACTGCCACAAATGCCAGTAATTAACGCAGTTCTTACAGGGAGTCTGGGAGGATCTGCATGTTTCAGGAACGGCTGCAAAACTACAGCAAAGTCCTTCTTAAAGAATCGATCACTGTGCAAAAGCTGCTCCAGAGCTTTCTGCAGAATAAAAAAATCTGCTATTTAGCACTGTTTATGCACATTAGAGCTTTAAAATATGTGAAATAACTGAGAAAACAAGCCTACCTGGAATTCCAGGTTTACTCCAACCAGCTCCTTCAGGGCAGAGGATCCAGCAGCAGGCTTGACTAGACAGGAGCAGAACGACCTGCACAAATCATTTTTAAAGATGTTTAAAGGAGCACTTTTTTTGCAAATAAACCTATTTAACAAGTCCCTAAAGTTAAACAGTGGATCAGAATGAAACACCAGAATGAAATATAGTCCCTAGACAAATCAGCCAAGAAAACAGCTAATTTTCAGTGTCTTAGTTCACAATGTAACTATAGAAGAGTTTTAAAAACAACATGCTAATGGTCTAATCCAATTCAATGTTTTATGCTAAGCTAAGCTAAAAAAGTGCTCCCGACAGACAATGAGATTGAATTAATGGATTTTAAAAAATGGTAAAACTCAACTGTTTAAATATAGGTCACTTGCAACAAAAAATATTTGAGTCTATTTCAATAAAAAAGTGCAGACTTCCTTTAAAAGCCTGATTTAATGTTCTTTACCTTTGGAGAAGACATCCTGGGGTGGGTTTCTGTACTTCCCTCAGGGTCTCCATTGGCAGTATCTGGACCACATTCACTATCATTCGAGGAACCTACAAAGGTCAGTTAAAAAAAGATGATCAATAATTCATTACCATTCAAATGTTTAAAAGCATGATAAAATGTTATTGAAAGAGAAGCTCACCAAGGCTGTATTTTTTTTTTGTCAAAAATACAGTAATACAGGGACATTTTATAACACATATTTAAGACACCCATTTTTAAATTTCTTGTGGTTCAAAGTAAAAAATTCAGCATATTTACTCCAGTCTTAAGTGTCACATGATCTTTCAGAAATCATTCTAATTTAATGATTTAAAACCTTTAGAAATTATTATTTATGTCAAAAACAGCTGAGCTGCTAAATACTTTGTGCAAACTAGTATTTGTTGAACAGAAATTTATTTAAAATCATGTTTGTAATAAAAAGTCCTTAGCTATATTTAAATCAATGCATTTTTATTTTAACGACTCAAAACAGCAGTGCATATACACAGTTCAGTCAGTTCCACAGTTTTACAAACAATCTGTAATAAAAAACATAATAAAGAAAACAAATATCTCAAAATTCATTTCTGCCCAGATCTCCAAATCTTACCTCATTCATCAGCATTTCCAGGGAAACAGTCATATAATGGATGAAGTTCTCCACCGAAAACAAGGACTGTGTGTAAAAAAAAACAGGACATAAATTTTGAAGCTCCATAAATACACTCTTACCGGACGTTATGTCCAAGAACAGAAAAAAGTGCTCTTTAAATGTCACTATTTTCGGGCCTAGAACTGCTGTTCCTTAAAGCAGACACATTTCTAGGAGACTATTTGCGTTCACAATCAATTTAACTTCTGTTTTAACCCTTTATCTGATAAGGGACCATATACTGTATGGTGAGTTAATTGACAATAATAATTAAAAAAAACAATTAGCTTAGCTTAAATCCTTGAATCATAGTAGACCATTAGCATCTTGCTAAAAAAAATTGTTTTGTTAATTTTCCTATTTAAAGCTTGACTCTTCTGTAGTTATATTGTGTACCAAGACAGAGGGAAAATTAAAAGTTGTTATTTTCTAGGTCAATACAACTAGGAACTATGTTCTCATTCTGGCATAATAATCAAGGAACTTTGCAGCCATGGCTGCAGCAGGAGCAATGATTTTATGATGCCACCTAAAATATGGTCCCCAGCTAGGTACCTAGGCAACAACACTGCATAATATCATAATGTTATACCAGTGTGCCTTCTGCAGCCATAGTAAGGCATTCAAGAGTCAAGCTTTTCCACTCTTTGGTCATTTTTGAGCGAGATGCTATTGGTCTAATCCGGTTTAATGATCTATACCAAGCTAAGCTAAGCTAAAAGTGCTCCCGCCGGACCCAGAGATCAGCTGAATGGATTCAAAAATGATCAAACTCAATTGTTTAACTCCAGGGGAGTTGTAAAATTAGTACATTTTCAAAAAAGGTGAAGTGTTTCTTTAAGTCATAACAGTTCAAAACAGTGATGCCCAAACTAGGGTCCGTGGGCCTAAGTTGGCCCATGGTAACCTTTGATTTGGCCCGCCTGATTTAATGCAACCTTAGATTTGTTTGTTTTATTGTTAAGCTACAAAAGAGCAATCTGAAATTAAATGTTTTAATGTAAATGATGTAAATTAATCAGATGTAGTTTGAAATGTACATACGATAGAGAGAGGACAATGCAGAGTATTCAGCACTGAACTCCACTGTGATTTAAATGAGATTGTTTGATTTTATTGCAATAAAGTTCTAATAAAAAAAGTTATACTGCATTAGATAATAAGATTCAAAATAATGTTTTCTATTTATTTTTTATATTATGAAATGAATTAGGAAACTACCCATGGTAAATAGTTTGGTATATTTATCTTTGGCCCACGGCTATCAATGATATTTGGTTTTTGGCCCTTCATACGAAAAAGTTTGAGCACCCTGGTTTAAAAGTCTTGTTATAAACAGTGGTAACACTCAGGGTTTTCCCAATGAGTATTTCAATGAGTGTTCAATAAAGGACTAAACCTCTAGCTCCCGATTTGACATTGTGAACAAATCTGTAATACTGTAGAAGAATCTTCTGTCTGTAGCTTGCCAAAGAAACAGCTTTGTAAGCAATGCCTTGTCTTTGCAGTAATCACAGATGTCATTCATTCCAATGAGAATGGTCAACAGCTTCCAGTCCACATCAAAGTCAATATCCTGTAGCGTAAAGAAAACATAAATAAATATAGTTATGGAAACAGTATATTTCAAACGCACTCCAAAGAAATAACACACTCACCTCATATGTTTTCAATGAATCAATCAAATGTCTGACTTGTTCAGGTAGATTACTAGGAAAACAGCAAAACTTATATTGTCAATGGCAAATGCGATGGTACTATAGCAACTGATCAAAATGAACAGTTGCAAAATCACAATTACAGCAAAAATATCTTGCATATTTTCAGGTGTTGGTGAAGAATGACTAGTGGTGTACTGGCATTTACAAGGTGTTGTGTCCGGTCACAGCCAGGTTAAATCCAGTCTCGCAGAGGGGAGCGGGGGTCCCGTGAACTGTCTTGGATGGTGCAGGTCCCACTAAACCGGGGTTGAAGAGTCGAATGATGTGTCTAAATTACAAGTACAGAAGAGCTCAGGTCACTAAAGTAAACAGCACATTTCAGAAACATTTTGCAACCAATTTCTGACTGTTAATGCAGAACATGAGTGATATTTAGGTAGAAGGACGTACTTGCCAATGTAATGACATCTTGAAAAGATCCATAACCACCAATGCTTTTTTTAAATATGAAATAAACACAACAAGGATCATTTTGGAGTCAACGCACAATGATAGGAACATAATCTGACATAATATATAATAGACACTTCATTTTTCACAAAGTTCTAACCAGATATATATAAAAAAAGTTAAAAAAGCATTTGATACCTCCATGACACATGACGAAATTCAATTGGTATGCCAAGAACTGTGGTTGCATTCGCACCAATGGCTGTCTACAAGTGAGACAAATAGAGATTATTACTGCTTCATTCACTACATCTTGTATTATTAGAAACAAATTTTGCTATTTGCTTAAAGTGATAGTTGACCCAAAATTTCAATTCGCTGTTAATTTACTCAACCTTTGGCTTCCTGTCACATGACAAATAATGGGAATCTGAGAAAAAATCTGCATTACCTACTGTGAATGTACATGCTCTGATTGTGCAGACAAAACAGAAACTTGCTATTAACATAGGTTGATGGATCCCAGCCAAACTCATCTATGCTGTAAATAAACAATGTTAGCTTAGAAGTAAGTTTGTGCTCATGTCCTATCCGTCAAGAAGCTAATGAATGCTCCAGATTGTCTTGAACAGACTGAGACTGTAAATTAAAGTTAATAGAAATGTAAACAACGATCCGTTTCTTTTATGGGCCTATTGTTACATTTGCAACGTACTGTCAGGAGACATGGTATTAATTATGCTTTGCCTGTATGTTGTTTTTGATTCTCAAAGTCAGCTAACTTTAGCTTTACTTCATCACCAAGGATGTCATCATTTTAAAATAATGTTCTTCTTTTCAGAGAAAATTACTCCCCTTTATCTTTGATCTCTGGAGGGTGAATAAACTAAACAGCAAATTTCAGCATGTGCCGGTAAAGTAGGTTTTGACACATGAATGCCGGGTTTAAGCTGGTTCTGACCAAGCACATGACCTGTAATAACCAGCTTCAACCAGAAGCCATGTGTCAAAAACTACCTTACCAGCAGCATATGCTGTTTGTTTCAACAGGGTTGTATTTTTGGGTGATCTATCCCCTTTAGGTTTCTGGATTTTGCCTATTGACTGCGATTAAAAACAGTGTAGCATAAATTCTATTGTCAGATAACGAATTAACAATGTCTGCCAAAAATAGAGGAGTAAAGAGTTACATAGAGTAATAATAAATATAAAAATAAAGAGTAAATCATCACACTCACAGTCAATGAATCTCCAAGAGCAGCAATCACTTTTATATCTGCTGCTCTCACCAGCTCAACTACAACAGAAATTAGAACAGCAAATAAGATGATCATAGAGCAAAAGTTTATTTAAACATTGACTATTTACCTGTGCTACAACTAAATCTATCATTCATCAATGATAAACATGATAGCCAAATGTAGAAAGCCTCAAAATTCCCCTGCATGACTAGCACTGACAGCTTGTATAATCCCATTTGATCATTTTGAATTCATTGACATATTGTCTGTATTCATCACACAATGTGGGCACAACACTGACCCCAGAGCAGCCTACCTGAGGTGGGCACAGAAGAGGAGGGGGCTCATGTCAGGACACATGAAAAGTGGATGTTTGAAACTGATTGGCCTGGTCTTCTCAGGAAACTCCTGTAACAAAATAACATGCCAAACTGATGTGTTTTTTTATGTGTGTGTGACATCACATCCTGACAACATCAATTGCTGACAAGTCACAACCAGAGCAGTGAAATGGTGTTTACAACGTGATGTATATTCATAGACTCAACAGCATACTGGCATGACAAAGCACAAAAAACACACACCTTCCTAAGAGCTTCCTCACTGTAGTGACTGAGTCCTTCTTCATATTCCAGCCTCCACTCGTCTCCTTGGGGAAAAACATTAAAATCCATGAGTCCTCTAGACTTCAGAATCGAAATGTGACACAGATCACCCTTTATTGATCCATAGATCCACATAAACCTCTCACTTCTTCATTAATATCAAGTCCCAGCATCCCAGGTCAATCTCAACATGTAACATAAGCCCTGAGCTCCGGCTTATCTTCCCAGCTCTGGATGCTTCTAGCACTTACCTTCGACAGGACAGAGGGCTAGCAAACAGGTTGCCAGGGCAATGAAAAGCCACTCCATGGTGGAGCGTTTCCAAGCGGTTAGCACAATGGATGTGTGTGCAGAGAGAACGGGGCCATTATATCTCTGCCCCTTTGTCTCCCCCACCCAAAACAGCTGAGTGACGAAGTTCAGGCCCACTGACATAAAGCATGATCACGGCGCACATGCAACTGCCAGGGGACTGGTGACCATTCACAACTTCACAGAGCTTTAGTGGAAACCATGGAGCACTGAGGCCTGGGAGAAACAAACCCCCTGCTGAAATAAAGATGGTGTCCATGCTGGATGTTGTTTGGACTGAATAACATTTGTATATCTGAGAATATACGAATGGACATTCATTGAATCCGTTGTTCGTTTTATTTGTTTTTAGAAACTTTGCTATTTGAAAATGTAATAATTTCTCCTTATTTTAGACTCATCCATTGTTATTTCAGTATTAGAAGCAGTCTGATTGACATAGAAAGAATGTAAGACTTTCAAATCGCTGTTGAATCGTGAGAATTGAGCAGACTGCCTGATGCTCTGGTGCAACTTTGCATGAAACACATCCCATTCACATACTTTACAGATTTTTGTTAAACACCAAACTTTGTGGTATTGCTATATTACCTGACACGACAGACACATCGTCAAATGATCAAATATTCTACACATGCTCACAATTTAAATGATGCACCATTTTTGCTCTGGAAAAGGAGCTAAAACTGAAATTCAGCACAAACAGAAACATCCCAAAGCACATGATTCAGCTCCAGGATGTTAGAAGTCACAAACCTTACATGATGATCATCAAAAATAGTTCTGGAGGACTTTCAGTGTCTTGATCTTAAAACAAAAAAGCAAAAAGGTGTCTTGTAATACAGAAAACTAAGCATTACAGCCTAAGCAACCCATTCACAATTAAAATAAAATAATGTATGCTGAGGAATTTATACCCCATTTTGGATATTTTTAAAAGATGACTGCCGAAGAATGAGGTTTGAGGCTCAGCATTTTGAAACATACCTGACAATAGTCATAATTGCTTTCAGTCTTTACTGGAATCACCCAACAGATGTATTTGTAACATTAAAAGGAAGTGTAGGGCAGCAGTCGCCACATTGATTTGGCAGGGTGAGCATTGTGGCAATAAAAAGTCTTGTGAAGGAGTGCTGACCTTAGATTACCTACCATGTCATTTATTCATTTGTAATTATGCATGTTTTCTTCAAGACAGTGAAATTTACATCTGTGTGTCGGTGAAAACTACTTATGCCAAAAATACTGACATTATAAATAATTTCTGGACTGAAAAAAGCAAAAAATATCCAATATTATCCACTGAATGCAAAGCATGCTTAAAGTGTGAACTTTTTACATTTCAAATTCAAAGCGAAACCCACCTTACATCTCAAAGAGGCATGGTGATCAAATTTAACACTACCAAAAACAACACAAAAAAAACATCCTGAATGGGTTGCACAAAAAACAAGTTCCTTGGCTTTTAGCACAGTGGCAAACAAAAAAAGCAGAGAGTTCATTCAGCAATGTTGTCTTTCCCACCACATAGTGAGCGTTGATTTGCACAAATGTTATTTCACCTGGCAAAACCCTGAGGCGCACATTTAAGATTTCGTAAAAGTTTTTCCCCATGCCACAGTTAAAAGACTGGAGGGGGTTTGAACAGGGCAACAAGAGTCCTGAAAGCTCTTTGATGGTTTGCAGGGTTAAAGACCAGAGCAGGGTGTAATTTTCAGCGGTTGTCCCAAAAAAGGAGAGACACTACTGGGCCTCAAACCGCTCTCTCATAAGCCTAGTCCAGTTTGGTCACCTCCACCCTGATCCCTTGCTCTCATTGTTCTTCAGGTTCTTCGGCAGGCTGCTCTGGCTGGGCTGGAGGTCTATTGGGTGCTGCTGGGGCTCTGGGTACAACCTGGTGCTGTCGCTGCCGATATGCGATTACTGTGCCCAAAAGCAGAGCAATGACAGTCATTAGGTAGAGATCCCACTCTGGACCAAGCAACTGGTCGAGATCCACCTGAGACAAAACCTCCTTCAGCTGAGGGATAAAGAGAAAAAAAAAAAAAAAAAAAGATGCATGTTACGGTTATTCCTCCTAGGTATGGGTGATTCATTCATTTTCCTTTATTTATAATATACTACATATTCCTGTAGTCCGTTATTTATCAGGGGTCGCTACAATGGAATGACCCACTAGCTATTCCAGTATATGTTTTATGCAGCGACTGCCCTTCCTGCTTCAACCCAGTTACAGGGGAACACATGTATAAGTGATTCTATTGATTAAATTTGAATTAATTATATATAAATAGGGTGCACAGTGGTGCAGTGGGTAGCACGTTCGCCTCACAGCAAGAAGGTCGCTGGTTCAAGCATTGGCTGGGTCAGTTGGCATTTCTGTGTGGAGTTTGCATGTTCTCCCCGTGTTCGCGCGGGTTTCCTCCAGGTGCTCCGGTTTCCCCCACATGCATGCGGTACAGGTGAATTGGGTAGGCTAAATTGTCCGAAGTGTATGTGTAAGAATGAGTGTGTCTGGATGTTTCACAATGATGGGATGCAGCTGGAAGGGCATCCGCTGCATAAAACATTTGCTGGATAAGTTGGCGGGTCATTCCGCTGTGGCAACACCAGATTAATAAAGGGACTAAGCTGAAAAAATAAATTTATGAATGAATATATAAAAAGAAATTATCATGCAATAATAGCTTTTTTTGCAACATGTGAACTGCATGAAACAAATCTTAAACTAAATTGAGACTTCCTACTGAGTCTTGTCCAGAAAACCCTGTAGGCTAATAGACTGGTTTCACATGCCCGCCATTTTAAAAGCGAAAGAGAGGCTGCGTTGGGAAGAAAACCGGATGTATCATCTGAAGTCACATAGGAACGGTATCTGCAATGGCGTATTATGGTGTGTACTTGGCTGTATATCTTATGAGTGAAAAGAAAGTGACACAAATTTATCATTTCACTGCTTTTTGAGTGACCTGAAGGTCCATTCTGAACGGATATCAGACCTCATTTTCAGCTAAGTTAAGGGAAATGGCACTAGATAGCTAACGTTATTTTCCCAAACACACGGTTTAGATGCCATTTATCAAAGTCAAGTTAATGAATTGATTCTTCACTATATTAGACTTGTCACGATACTGAACACCCTCGTGTTGTGCTCCAAACATTTTACACAGGACTGCATTGTTTTATCGCTCACTGGTTAACATAGGATGAAGCAGGGAAGCCCCATCTGTGTTTACCTGGTGCCATGAACTGAAGCCTAGGAGGACACGTAAGCTTTATTACTCTTAAAGAGATTATGATTTTGTTTGATGCCTAATGTTTTTTTATGTATTCAATTTAAAAACTGAATTATATTAAAGTGATGTTTACCACATCTGCACTTTGCGGGCAACAGCATGCTGTTGCAATGTTTACAGTGCTGGTCCTCTACTTCCGGGTTTCTTCCCATTTAGGCCTTAATTTTTTAAATGGCGGCCATGTGAAATAAGCATATATTTAAGTGAATTCATTTTCCAGGACTGCAAAGTGTTTCATTATTGTTCTCTCACACACTAAATAATGCTTTGAATATTTAGGATGATGCTGAAACAGCCGTTCTATGCTCATGTAATGTTAAGAGATCAATTTAAACTAAACTCCATAAGCCCAGATCTGTAGTCTATAGGCTATCAAAAATGCAATTTTAATGACCTACCCTGTCAACATTATGTCAGTGA
The DNA here is from genome assembly GCF_903798145.1 of Danio aesculapii. NCBI lineage: Eukaryota > Metazoa > Chordata > Actinopteri > Cypriniformes > Danionidae > Danio > Danio aesculapii. Next base: position 27,947,893 of record NC_079454.1, on the reverse strand, counting down.
ATTGCATACATCATGCCAATATACTCATAGATCACTATGATCAATGCTTTTTATGCTTTTTTTCTCACCAATCATTTTTGTTTAATGATTATTGCATTGCTGAAAAGAAAAAAAAGTGCAGCATATATGTACACATTCATGAAAATACCACGTCTGTCATTATCAGTGTACTGCTGAGAAGTTTTCTTGCCAATAAATATAGAATAATTATTTGTCACGAGCATATCGGGCCACTGAATCACACAGAGTGTCTTTCTTGTGTGTTATGTGAACATTATCAATAAATGTCAAACAGCAACTTATTGCTTGTCATCAGCATCGCCAATAACAAGGGCCTTCAGAATTCTACATAAGCCACATGAATATGATGACGCTGCTTTAAAACAATCTCTTTCTCTTAAATATGAAGCACTAAAGTAAAGGAGACTTGACATGTTGGATATTAAGCTGGAATCTCCCAACTTACATTGAGATCCTGCAAGTACTGTAGTGCATAAACAAGGCCCAGCTTGCACAGGGCCAGGAACACAGGAACTGGGCATCAGGACTGGCTTCTGCAGCCATGTCATAGAAACGTTTAGCCAGATGAATGTCCTGTTGAAGAACAACTCTAAAATTAATGCACTGTTCATTGAATATACTACCTAAACCTTTATTCAGCAAGGATGCATTAAAGTTATCAAAGTAAAGATATGCACTATGTTAGAAAAGGTTTCCATTACAAAATATTTGGAGGGTAAGATTATAACAGTGGTACTGTATACAGCTAAATGTAAATATTCATCAAGATTTCACCTGTTTGATCCCAAGGCCCTTCTCATGCATATAACCCAGGTTGAACATAGCCTGTGCACTGTGCTGTTGCTCAGAGGCCAGCCGATAGTGAATCACTGCAGTCTCATAGTCCACATCAGTACCATAGCCATAGAAATGGTAGTCGCCCAGCTTGATTCTGGCCACGGTGTAACCTGTAAACAAAATCAAATGTTAAAGAAGTCCTGAAAGCTCAACACCATAATGAAAATTCAAATGCAGTTATAACAACAGAAAGGATGATTTTGCAAGTTCCTATTTTCAACAATGATTTCTGACCACATATTGTCCTGCTTACTGTTGAAGTGTGGCAAACAAGTACATAAATTGTCATGAAAAAAAAATATTATTATTATTATTTTGCAATTACTTTATCATTACTATTAAACTGCCCTCAAATGTACAGAGCAATGGAAAACTATCACACTGCAAAAGAACAAGCAGACAAATACATTACATACACAATTTAGCAGCACTTCTACAAACATATCTGATCACAGAATGCAGTGGATGGCCAATCAGAATCAAGTATCCGGGAGAGCGGTGTAGTAAGCGGTTATATTTGTCTGACTATGACGGTTTGTAAGGTCATTAAAACAGTCTGACATTATGCTCAAGTGAGCGTGTGGGTTGAGGAGAATGGTTTAACCTTGAGCAGCTGCTCTGGTCCAGTGAGCAAAGCCCGTGGGTACGTTTCATTTTCATTGAAGATCTGCGACCCCCTCTGAAAGACACACACAGAGTCAGTATTCACTTTGAAATGTGAAGTGGTTTTGATTTACCAGTAAACATGCAGGGAACATCTTTAAAAAGACTTATAAAGATTTAAAAGACCATTTCATTTGTTTCCATCAAAACCATAACTGTTATTAATATATTTTGGTGATTATATATAAATGTATGCTTTAGTAACTATGAAAAACTTTATTACAAATTGTACATGCACATATTGATTTGGTGTCAAATAAAACAAATATTTGTGAAGTGTATTTTCACACAATGCTAGTTTTAGTTTCACTTAATGGTTTAGGTCTAAAATGTATAATTAAATTTATTTAAAGTAAATATAATTCCTATTTCATTCTGTTTTAAAGTACTCTTATGATTAATATTTGTTTTAGTGAGTGAGGGGAACTAATTAATGTTTGTATTGTACACATTTTATTTTATTTAGAGCTATGGGTCATCTATATTACATGATTTCTAAATTATATTGTAAAATGTGACTAATAAACCAATATGAATTTACAACTTTTTTTGGTGAGATTTCTTTATCGGTATTTTCACAATAAAGAACGCAGACGTGAATAATGTAAAGGTTCAGAAAGACCTTGGCTTGATTTCTCAAATCAGATTTCACAAAACAGCATCATTATGTGTTGGGTCTGCGCCCTCTGATGACAATAGCAGAGCACTGACTCACTTTGATCAAGGACGAAGGCCACATTGCTCTGTGCAACCTCATAGCCCTGTTCAGCCAGCATGAGATACTGTATAGAGCAGAATCCATATCACCCTCCTTAACGCCTTCCTGTAAGCTGCCATGAGTCTCTCAGAACCAGCGGCCGCGCTCGCACACATTCTTGAAGAGCTGCTCACAATACACATTCTATTATCTCAGCTATCAGGCAAGCTTTTTTAAAATAATGGCTATGCATCTTGAAATGGATTCCTCATCCTCCACTGCAGTGTGACAGGAGCGCATGACCCCTGTCCCTGTGCGTGCATTTGTGCAAGGTTATAAAAGGCCAGGATGTGACCCGCTTGCGATGCCAGGTTGAAGAATTTAAGGGCCTGCTTATAATCACGCTTCACTCCAATGCCATACTAAATTGTGAGGAAAATAAGAGTTGTGAAATGCATTTTTCGAAACTCTATTCAAACACCCACCAGCTGAAATGACTAGACACTTCTCAGTCCTCTGTGTTTGTCAAGATCATGTCAAAGCAGAACACAGGTGGGAGTTTGTTATGGTAACAATCACCCAGGCAACAAAACCGAAAGGAGTCTGCTGTGATTTAAGATAAAAATAAGATAAATCAGAGTTGAGCTGGTGGAACAGTGAGCTAGAAAGACGAGAAGGATAATACAAAATCTGTTCCAAACATCTTTAGGCATTCAGATCATGAGGGAATGCTGCACAGCAAAAATGTAGATTTTCTAAGTTGGAACTGAAATATCAGTGGCTTTTTGGAGGCTTTGCATCATGGCAATTTGCAGTTCTATACTGAGAGTGTTCTGCTCTTGTGTCATTCACTTTTTCATGGCAGATATTATTCAGTACGTAATGACACTGTTAAAATATTAGCATAATATTTAACATTCAATATGAAAGCTTGTGTAGAAACAAAGAAGAGAGAGAAAATCTAAAATACTGTATCACAGATAGCCAGGTCCTGAAGTAATATATTAAAGCAGAGCAAGAAATAAAGAAATAAACTATAAATTCCTATGGCTGTTCTATAAGTACGATGCAAATTTATTATTATTATTACCACCATCATAGATTTCTAAAGATGCCCTGATTTATATTTTGAGTGATCTGCTATTTATGCAAATGTCAACTCAGCTCCAGTTGGGTTGAGCAGAACATTTTTGCACTATTAACTACAGCATGCAATCAAAATTGCTTTTTAATTTACTTTGCTAGTGGACATTGCTAGCCTTGTGGTGAATAATTCATCTATGGAACTGATCTTTGCAACATTTAAAGGTGCAAGACACCCTGGAGCACTTTTTTTAATTAAAAGATTTGTGTGTTGAGCATCAGTTAAGACAATGTTAGCACCTGTCAGCTTTAATTGGGGGAAAACTGGATAATTTTGAGCTTTTGTTAGCTAATTTCCAGGTTTAAATTAATTGTTGGGGCGGGATCAAAATCGGTGACGTAGCACGAACCTGCTAGTGAAGCGATGACGCATCAGTTTCTCATTATTATTCATAGTGGAGTTTTCTTATCCTTTGAGAAGACCCTGTTTATTTATTATTCATGAGCTCACATGCTTTCCGAAGTCAAGGCAGACCAGCCAAGCTGTGAGAGCACATTAGACCATCCTGTCAGGGCCGATACAGAAAAGCTGTTTGTTTGCAGCAAACCTATTTCGAGGGAGATCTGTACGAGAACTGGAGAATGGCGGACTTTGTCTTTTATCAGTTGAGCTTGTTACCATTCAGACACGTTGCCTATATCTGTGCTGCTGTGTTCGCACATGTTTAAAATCCTAAAGATTACCAGCATAATGGTTGAAATAGACAAGAGACCTGCTGTACTGCTATCCACTATGTCTGCATTCAGACCAGGGGATTCAGGAGGAGAGAAGTCCTCTTCATTTATGATGTTTATATAAACATTATTATCTTTATAAAGATGTAACAAATTGTGGTTTTGTGTATATGAAATTACGAATAATATATGTAGCAGGACATTAAATTACTGTTTATTTCTTTACATTTTAACTTTGTAAACTATATAATTATGCATCTCATGGTTTGTCTCTCATTTTGTGAGCCAACTGACAGTTGATCGCTACCCTCTTTTTCCCCTGCTCTGCCGGCCACGCCCACTCCCCCCTTCTTTTTTGAAATTTGAGGTACAGTTAAACTGAAAGGGGGGGGAGGATTCATGGCCTTTTGATGAAAATCTAAACAGGTTTTTTTTTTCCTTATAAGACATCGGTTTTATTGTTTAGGTCAGGATTGTCCAAACTCATGGTCATGGTGGGCATCTGTCCTTATCTTAACACCTATCAGGAACTTTCTGGTAGTAACTAGTAACCTGGATTAGTTGGTTCAGGTCTGTTTATTTAGGGTTAGAGCTAAAATAAAAACAACAGTGGCACTGCAGGTCCTCTAGGAATGGACACTTCTAGTTTAGGTAGAACATCAAATCAGACTGCTGCAAGATTTCAGTGATCTCACTAAACACTATATTTGAAGATCCACCTGATTCCCAGTAAAGAACACACCCCACTTCTGCTTCACATTCATTTTAACATATAAAATTTAATATTCAGAAGGGGAATGTAAAAACCTTATGAAAAGAGAAAGACAGAGAAAAAACTAAACATATGACTAATACATATTTTAAAGTAGAGCAATATAAATCACATTTAAAGTGTTTAAAATATTAGTGGAGTCTTTTATGCACATATTCAACAGCCTTAACTGGATTAGTAAACGCAAACCTTTATATCTCACCAAGGGCTGCTGATTTTAAAATGGGGAAAAACAATTACAGAATCTCTCTGCTGCACACACTTACTGTAGTACATGGTTCCCAGCTGTAGCTGTCCATCCACCCATCCTTGCTCTGCTGCTTTCTGGAAATACTTCAAGGCCAGGTCATAGTTCTGCAGGATCGGGAAAAAACATTAGCTGCAAAAAAAAGTCTTTGAATGATTCCACACTGTTAACTTCAGCTTATCTAGAAAACTCACCACAGGGACACCCCTTCCATACAGGTAAGCCATACCGAGGCCACTCTGGCCAACTGGATTACCCTAAAAGACACACAGATATAAAAAATTAAAAATGAGAACAATCAGTTTTTTTAGGGGGAGGTGGGGTAGGGTTTGCATCTTGACTTAATACTCTTACCAAGTCTGCAGCCTTCTTGAAATAATGCAGTGCTGTCTCGTTGTTCTGAGGCACATACTCACTGCCTTCAGAGTACATCTAACACAACAGAACAAGAAAAATAAATAACAAAGAATAAGCACATGGAGTTTAAAGGAAACTGTTAACAAAAAAATAAATTACTCAAGTCTATACCTTTCCAAGGAATGCCATAGCATGTGTGTTCCCTGCGTTCGCAGCCTGATTGAAGTACTCGTATGCCCGCTGAAATTTAATGACAAAAAAAAAAAAAATATATATATATATATATATATATATATATATATATATATATAATATATATATATATATATAAATGCATCGCTCAAAATGCATCACTGTTCTCTCTTGAATGGATTCTGACCTGTTTTAAACAGCAGATGGCGCTATATGCTTGACAATCAACCATTATCTGCTTGCATCCAATTCTTTACAAATACTACTTGTTCCAAAAATAATCATAAAAAATTTTTTTTTTAAATACTGTTCATAATGAGCGGTTTTTAAATGCCAACTTGCATAACAGTAGAAAGCACAATTACTCTTTCTAGTGAGCATTTGACTATACTGTTAACAACTAGTCTAGAGCACCATCTGCTGTTAAAAACTAGCCTCAGAATTGATTTAGAGAGAAGATTTTGAAAATCTCTGAATTGATGCAGTATTGACTTCACGAAAGATTTGTCCACAGCTCTAATTTGAAAAAGGCACATAAGATTATTAAAATATATTTTGACAAAAAAAAAAAAATACCTATGATTTTGCTCTACACCTCGTCCTCCATGCAGGTGTAACTGACCCAGACCAACCTAGAGGGGAGAAGCTAATTTTTAAAAATGTGACAGTGGTAAACAAAAATACACTTAAAGGGACAGTTCATTTAAAAATGAAAATTTACTCACAGTTTACTCACTCAAGGGGTTCAAAACTTTTGAGTTTCTTTTTTGTTAAATAGTACAGAAGAAAATTTGCAGAAAGCTGCAAACCTGACTTCCATAGGAAAAACAAATACTACGAAGTCAATAGTGATAGGTTTTTAGCTTTCTTCAAAATATCTTCTTGTGTGTTCAACAGGAGACAGAAAATCAAACTGTTTGAGAACAAGTAAAGGGTGGGTAAATGATGACAACTTTCATTTTTGGGTGAAAGATCCCTTAATGCCAAAACATAAGTATGCTAAATAGCTACAGCACTACCTACTGTGCCACCACGTCACCCAACCTTGTTTTCAACTGAAAAAAAAACTTTGTTAAGTACACTTCACATTGATTAATTACACAAGGTTCCATCATGTTTCTTTGATTAAATACAGATTTTAAAAAGTTGAGATATTCTTTTTGAATCACCCTGTATAACATACAATTTTTTAAAAATTAAGTATATTAAGTATAGTATATAATAAATAGCAATTATTAATGGACCAAATGTTTTGCAACCAAATGTGTTGACTTAAAAAATTATCTATGAAATAAAAAGTGCTTTATTTATTTATGATTCATTTACTTACAAACTACTTATTTAAAATGAGATGAATCAACACAATTCTTATGTTTTTTGGGACAATTTAATTCTTTTATGTTTAACTTAATCGATTTGTGTTGGGACAACATGAAGGAATTGTGTGAAACCCAGCATTTTTTACAGTACACAGTATACACTACATTTATATAATATTTTCTGCAATAACATTATAATATAACATAACATAACATAATATAGGGTGGCGCAGTGGGTAGCGCTGTTGCCTCACAGCAAGAAGGTTGTGTACTTGGGTCATCTAAATAAAGAAAGACTCAAAGGTAAAGATAATCAATTAATTTTTACCTGTTTAAACCTAACACTCCTAAATAAAGTCAATTTTACATGATATTGACAAGTTAATTGTTCCTGATATAAAAATTTAATTGAAATTTATTTGTGCAAATTGTTATGATTTTTTAAGTTTTTTTAAGAATTTTTTAAGTTGTAGGATTTATAAGTAAATCTTAAGAGTTTTTTTTAGTGTAGGTTCAAATACATTCATGTTTAACAATAATATAATAATATACAATACAATAATATTAATACTATAGTAATTTACTTTATTTGTGCTATTTACAGAAACATTTAATATTCTTCTGTGTTAAAAATACAATCCTCAGTGTCTTCATTAAATTCTGTTTTGCTCTTGTTATCTGCCCTAGCTCTCCCTCCTTCTGTCAATCTCTGCCCATCACTGTTTCTTTGTCCTCGACTCATTGTGTAAGCCTCAGACCGAGTGTTTGATTTCAGCGTTGTAAGCATTATCTCAGTAACAATACCTGCTTTGTTAATAGAAGGATTGATTTTCCAACTATTAAAAGTTCCAAGGCAAAAAGCCCCTGCAATGTGACTAAACATTGCACAGCCAAACTTCGTACTACGGCTTCTACTGCGCTAAAGTCATTAGATGTTTGGTCTATTAAATTCGGGCTATCAGAAACAGTCACAGCTGCTATATTGATCATACTTGGAAGGTCACTGCTGATGATGGGGAAGAGCTGCACTCAACTGCAACTAAATACTGGGAAATAGTTATAGAGAAATGGAGTCCAGATGTCAGTGATGCAGGTACTCACCAGTGCTGAGGGTTTCAAGGCAGTCCTGGGACACTGGGATTGGATGAGGCTTAGACAGAGCATCTGCAATCACCTCCACAATACACTTCATCACCTATGCAAAGACAAAAAGATTTGGATATGAAACAGCATGCCATGGTTAAGCCTTTTTAAGACATACCTGAAACTTGCAAACAAACTTTTTTTTTTCGTTTTGTTACTCTATACATGGCTTAAAATTTTGATTAATTAATTATTAACAAATATTAATAAAATAATTATTAATTATTAGCACCGCTGTGAAATGTTTTTTCAAATGTTTTCCAAGTGAACAAAGATACATGGGAAGCAGCTTTAAACAGGGTTCATTCCTCATCTATATGCACACGTCTCTGCCTCATTCAGTGTAAAGTGGTTCACCGAGTACACTGGTCAAAATATAGGCTCGCACTAATCCGGAGTGTGATAGGTGTCATTCAGGTTTAGGCACTTTAACCCATATGTTCTGGACATGCCTGGCTCTTTCCTCATTCTGGGGCTCAGTATTTCTTTCTCGTTCAGCCATTACTTCAATAGATCTAGCACTATCACCTATTATTGGTCTATTTAGTGTGATGCCTGATAATTACACATTACCCCACTTACTTTTTAAACTTGAGGCTTTTCTTACTTTGCTTGCTGGGCATGTAATTTTATTAAACTGGAAGCACCCCAGTCACCCTCGCATGTACAGTGGCTGAAAGATGTTTTGTATTTTGTCAAACTAGAGGAAGATTAGATACTCCTTCAAAGACATAACAGAACGTTTTGTTATGAACGCTAGACTAATCGCTCTTGCTAACCTTGACAATAATAATGCAACAGTTTGTAATCTTTCATTACTCCTAATGTAAATTGAAATTGTTGCATAAAGGTAGATGTCTGCCCCTCATTTAGTTGTGTAATTTAATTTAATTTAATTATTCCTCTAAGGGTTATTTGTTGTAAAATGTAAAAAAAATGTTAAAGAAATCATAAATAACACAAATATTTCCAAGTGCGGTTAACAGAACATTTTCAAAACATTTTCAACATAAACAATTCCAATAACTAATTTCTAATAATAAATTATTTTTGTCTTGACATGATGGCTGTACATAATATTTTACTAGTTCATTTTACAAGATGACTGGTATTCCAGCTTACCGTGCAGTTTTAAAGGATTAACTAGGTTAATCATTTTAACTAGCAAGTTGGGTGAATTCAGTGGTTCTCAATTCCGGTCCTTGAGCCGGATCCTCCTTGTGTGTCCAAATAAGAGAGACATACACAATGTGCAGGATGGGCAGGCCTGAGGAATGGATTCAAGAACCACTGGGTAATTAGACAAGTCATCATCATTGATGAGGGCAGCATGGTGGCGCAGTGGGTAGTGTTTCTCGCCTCACAGCAAGAAGGTCATTTTCGAGCCTCGGCTGTGTCAGTTTGGCATTTCTGTGTGGAGTTTGCATGTTCTCCCTGTGTCGCGTGGGTTTCCTCCGGGTGCTCAGTTTCCCTCCCCACAAGTCCAAAGACATGTGCGATAGGGAATTGGGTAAGCTAAATTGTCCGTGGTGTAGTGTGTGAATGAGAGTGTATGGGTGTTCCCAGTGATGGGTTGCAGCTGGAAGTCAATGGCTTGGGTCATTCGCTGCATAAAACGTATGCTGGATAAATTGGTGGTTCATTCCACTGTGTAGACCCCAGATTAATAAAGAGATTAAGCTGAAAAGAAAATGAATGAATGAATCATCAGTGATTTGTTCTGTTGCAAACAAAAAAAATACTATATTGAGTATAATAATATTGAACTCAGCAGTTTTTGATTTTTTTTAAATATGTTTTTAATCCAGTCAAACTGAAAAAAATAATATTTTCTTCCCAAACGAAAAAATGCAATAGCAAATACTTTGAAAGATTTCCTTGCTCTGGTAAACATCACTTACATTATAGTTAAATCTGTTAAATAGTAATAGTAGTAAAATAGTAATATTCGAGACCATTTGACAAGTTTTTGTTATTTTCAGGACTCTGTGATGAATGGAAAGTAGACCAAAAAAGAACAGTGTTTATGGGGAAATATTGTTATGATAGTAGTGTCTATAAATCATGGTTATTTTAGTATCACTGCAATACTATATATATATATATATTACATTAATAGTAACATTTTTAATGTTAGATTGTGATTTACCTTTTTGTTAACATGTTCAAAATGTGTTGTTTTTAATTTATTATGTTTATTAAAATATTCTACATTTTAGTTAACTAATATGACCCCGGTTATTATATGGGACTGCACACATTCATGAGATCAATGTGATAGAGGACATAGCAGCAGAATGCAATAATATCTCAAAGCCTCGCATTTCCTACTGTCTTACATTTCACTTTCAATCAATGTCCATTTCCCTCCTCAGTACTTCCATCCCGCTCGCCTGCCTCTGCGATCTGTTTTGGCTCCACATTCCCCCCAAAAGTCAAACATTCTCTACTGTCAGGGAGAAAACAGCCTCCCCAGTAAGGCCAAGTGCTGCTGAATGGCATTATCATTTTACTGAGGAGAACTGCATCTCGTTTGCAACTGACACTGCCGTTGTCTTTTCTGCCCAAACTTTGGATTGCGATTTTCGATCTTTTTTTAGTGTTCTCTATAAAGCTAAATAATCTCTTAAGGTGTTGATCATATCAGAAATGAGAAATGAGCATGTAATAATAGCATAAATTAAATGAATGAAATACTTTTGAACATAAAGGTTGTTTATTTTTTTGCACTTTACTTGCTCGATGTTGCATGAAGAACCTTTAACATCCTTGGAACCTTTCATCTCAGTTCGTCACAGTGCAAGGTGCTTCTTTAGGTCATGAAATGACTCTTCACACTATGAAAACTGGATCTTAAAGGGCTAGTTCACCCAAATATGAAAAATCTGTCATTATTTACTCATCCTGCACTTAATCCAAACTTGAGTTTCTTTCTTCTGTTGAGCACACACACACACTCAAATAAAGAATATTCCTATTATGTATGTCAATGACTGCTTTTTCCAACATTGGTCAGAATATCTCTTTCTACTGAAGAAAGAAAGTTGCTAACAATTCACACTATTAACTACTGGCTTATACCTGCCTATTATTAAAATATTAACTGTTTATTAGTAGCTATAATCTATGATCTTGGTGGTTCATTCTGCTGTGGTGACACCTGATTAGTAAGAGACTAAGCCAAAGGAAAATGAATGAATGAATAATCTACATTCCTAATCCAATACCTTAAACCAGTGGTTCCCAAAGTGGGGGTCGGGACACCCTAGAGGGGTCGTGGGACAATGAGGTGTGGGGGGTCACTTAGTGACTTCCAAAGATCAATCAGAATTACCATATGCATCCAAAACCTACAGAAGACCCAACAAGCCATCAGCCTTTCAAATTTTTCTGCGACCCCTGGGTGATTATGTTATGTTAAAGACACAGCACATTGATTTTAAGGCACCTAGTTAAACTTTCTGACACCTTTACTGCACTCATGTACATTAAAAATAATACAGGCCTCAACTGAACATAGAGGATGGTCAAAATTAAACGATTAATAGACTTGGGCCTATTTGTTATGTGTGCGGCGTTGTGTGCAAGGTTTATATAATTATAACCACCTCAGAGAATATTGGGTATCACGAGTCACTGGCATTGTTATTTTGGGTGTTGTGGGCTGAAAGTTTGGGAACCCCTGCCTTAAACCACTGGTGTCAAACTCAGTTCCTGGAGGGCTGCAGCTCTGCACAGTTTAGCTTAAAGCTGACAAAACACACCTGATCAAACTAATTGAGTCCTTCAAGCTTGTTTTAAACCTCCAGGTCAGTGTGTTGAAGCAAAGTTGGAACTAAACTGTTGAGAGCTGCAGCCCTCCACCCCGGCCTTAAACTAAAACCATCCTTACTATTAATAGGCAGCTAATTAATAGTTTATTGAGTGAATGTTAACGCTCTGTTATAAGCCTGAATTAGGACTTAAAATGAAGTGTTACCAGAAATGTATTCATGTTCAGAACCCCAGTTTGAGTAAATAATGAGGAAATTTTCATTTTAAATTAAATAATTTTGCTTTAATTGAACAAATTTAATTATTGTAAAATTATTTGTATTAATCTCTTTAAGAACTCTTTTAAGTAAAGGATCTTTGTGGAACAAGAAAAGGGAGATTTAGTGTGATTTTTTAAAACATTTTCTATTAAAATAGATTCTCTTAAGCTTTATTTTTATGGCCAAAGATGAGAAATAAGCATGTGATGATGCCATCTTAAATAAATGAACACACAACCCAACTTTAGTTGACTTCATTATAGTTGAAGAGCACAGTTTGCAGTCATCTGTAGTCGGTAGCCTCCTCTGAATAAGCACACATGGCACCAGCTGTCACTAGGATGAAGTCGTGTTGTTGAGTCACTGTCTCACTTATGCTGCTTTCCTCCACATTTCCTGACAACCCGACTAATGCTGTTGCCTTTCTGCCAATCCTTATGCTCCTGTTTCTTAGATGGCTGCGCATTAATTTAATATTGTACAGCACTTGAGACTGAAATAGCATTTTATTTGTGTAAAACAATGATTCATAAACTCCTTCGCATCCTTACCTTCACATCCTTCTCTTCCATGTGACCTGGAGAGACTGGTGCAGAGATGACTGGAAATAAAAGAATGTTTGATTAACAAAAGCATGATGTGATAATGCAATTAACCTACACATAACCATGGGTTAACTTAAAGCATGGGACTCAAACTCGATTCCTGAAGGGCGGCAGCTCTGCACAGTTTAGTTCCAATGCTAATTAAACACACCTGATCAAACTAATCAAGGTCTTCAAGAGACTATTAAGCAGGTGGGTAAAGTCTAGATCGGATACGCAACTGGCCGGAAGTGCGATATGCACATTAATATAGCAGCATTTTTTATGACACTGTATAACAATAATTCATATTTTACAGTGCTGTGATGGTTGAGTTTAGGGTTGGGGGTGGGGGTAGGTGTTAAAAAATACAATTTATTGGGTAATTAATAGATAACAAAAATATTTCTCGGTACAACTGCTGTTTATACTTACTGTGATGGTTGGGTTTAGGGTTGGGGTGGGGTAGACGTTGGGGTAGACGTAAAATACAATAAATGTGAAAAATTTATAATTGGCAGAAATAATTCTCGTTTACTTCCGGCCGCAACCATATCCGATCTAGCAACAACCAAGCAGGTGTGAGTTGGAGGTGGCTGAAACTATGCAGAGCTGCGGCCCTCCAGGAATTGAGTTTGAGACCATTGACTTAAAGGGATAGTTCACCCAAAACTGAAATTTCAGTCATCATTTACTCACCCTTCACTTGTTCCAACCCTGTTTGTCTTTTTTCCTTCTGCTGAACACTAAAGAAGATTTTTTGAGGAAATCTTTTAACCATTGACTTCCATAGCATGAACGACAAATGCAAGTCAATGTTTACATTGTTCCCGCATTCTTCAAAATATCTTCTTTATTGTTCAACAGAAAAAGAAACTCATAAAGGTTTGGAGTCACTTGTGGTTGAGTAGATAGTGAGTACATGTTCATTTTTGAGTGAACACTCCCTTTAACGTTTAAACGTCTCGTTAGCCTTCAGGTTAAGTAATAAAGGTTTGTGAGCGTTTAGCAACAAACAACCAATCATAAACTGTTTCAGCGGTCATCTTATAAATATTCATGTGCTTTGTAGTGAAACTTTCGCGCGCTGCTTATGTCAAACATGTCGACCGATAAAGGGAAGCCATTAACGGACAAATTATTAGTTTAAGTAAACCAGAGGGGAGATTTACAAAGATATACAAATATACAAGTGTCGCATGTTTTTATGGCTGATAATGTTACTAACTGACACTGTATGTGAAATAAACAAGTATAACAGTATGAAATCTCGAAAAAAAATAACCAATTACTAACGCAAAATAAAACATTAACAATGCGATGTGTGAAATCACTGCGTTTACAAATGTCAAGTGTGAAAAGCCCGTTTGCGTTCCTCTCAAGTGTTTCTTCGCTGTCCTTGGTGCTGACGGAGACATTGCACAGCTCACATGTATGCTAAGCAAGTCAACTTAAGCAATGAATCATCCAAAATAACGCAAAGTACTCCCACAGCGTGATCTTTCATATATCTTGCACACTTACCAATATTCACCAGGAGCAGGAGAGCAGCGCATCCTCGCGCGATCATTGTCGTGATGCGAAGTGCAGGCATCTGTTCTGCTTAAAAGTGGCGAGCGAAAGCAAATGAACGTTAATATTTCCCTGTCCTCACAATAAATGAAAACACTGGCTGATTTAGGGATGCATTATTGCGCATTGGGCGCTGCTCGTGTTCGTTTCGTCGGCTCCTCAGACCACAATGCCTCAGTGTCACTATCAACTACCGCAGCGATGCCGCCTTTATATAGTCGACATGAAGAGGAAATGACATCAGTGTGAAATACAGCTGCCCACTACTCAGGGGCAGACTTAGTGATTTTGGGGGCCCTAAGCTATTCCAGGTATGAGGCCTTAGCATTGAAACTCAAAACACTCTCTTTTTCTATAGATATTTCTTCTTTGTATTCTGTTTTTTATAAATAACTGCATCTTAAAATATATCTTAAGGAGAACCTCTTTAGTGTAAAACTAAATACAATAAATTCAAAAATAAAAAAAACTTGTTCACAAACTATATGCAGTTAATTAGCCATAATTGTGATTTGTGATTAAATATTAATGTTTGCATATGCGGTATGGCACGTTCCACAATTCATGTGTGCCCCGAGTTTAGAAAAGAAGTAATAACGTTAAATATTAATGGTTATAGACAGCTTTTACAACATATGATAGAAAAATTATAAAAGAGCTATTTGATTAATATAAGCTTCTTGGCATCGGTCAGAGTCCCTTAATTCCCCGGCGCCCTTAGCTGCTTACCTTGCATCTACTTAATTTTTTTTGTGCTTATATATATATATTGTGCATGCATATTACATCTAGACTCGAGATGAATGTAATATATCTTTTTTATATCTATCCAAAAAGATGATCTGCTAAGGACAATTCCTACCTGGTTCTTTATATTCTGCTTCAGACTAAATAATTAATTTCATTAGGGTCAAATATAAAGCATCTCGATCTGCATCAAATTACTTATACAAACTAATAACATAAACAGCATAACATATTAATAACATAACACTAAAGGTCTTTAAATGACTTACTAATATTAATAACTAACAAATAAAATATAAATATTGGTCAAATAAGATTCCATCGGATTAAATTTACATATGGGAGGGGGGGGGGTGTATTACACTGTTATGAACTTTTTTTTTTTTTAAATAAATAGAATCATTGACAACCATTCACTTTTATTATAAAAACTCGTTATTCTGAAGCTCCAAGCTAATTAGTAGTTACAACAAAAACAAAGTGTCATTTCAATACAATTATGATCAAGAAAAGCCAAGATATATTGTACCAGTGGGTTTTCATTCAGATCCTAAAAATGTCTGTACATTGAATTATTCAAGGAAAAATGCTTTGACCCACAGGTATTGTTCAGTTGAGCCTCAGGTGTTAAAACTGACTGGAGACAATATTTATAATAACTCAAGTTTTATGAAATTAATATACCATATTTTATTGCAATACTTTTAAGTCTTTATTATTTGTATTTTAAGGCCACATTATTTATATTTAAAATAAAATAATAAAGTAAAAATATGTTTTTATTATTATATGTCATATAATTGCTTACTTTTGAAGACTAGTTTTAGACAATTCATAAGTGCCAGTTTCGGTGCCAGTTCTTGCATCATTATTTCTGTCAGACCAGAAGACAGATAAAGTAAATGAAAAAAAATTAACTAATTAATTATAACAAATTATTAAATTAAGACAATTGGTTACAAACATAGGCAAGAATGTTTGATCAGAACTCAATTCATCTGGTGTGTCTTGTCCCTTCAGATTATTAGAGCATTTCCTCCTGTATTGCAGATTTCTAAATTGTTAAAATTGCTTTTTTTCCACCCACCATTTAATTTCCTACTACAATCAGTAATAACACAAGTGTGACTTTTTTGATTATTGCTTAGCTTTTTAATCAGGTCCAGAATTAAATGAATTGTTAGTATTATTTGATTTAATTAGGTATTATTATTTTCAACCAAGTTTCCACCATTCCGGCCTAAAATACCAAACAACACTGAAACTAATGATCCAATGAACTAATGATGAAAGGAAAACAAATCACAAGCTGAATAAAGTTGTTGTTTTTTCCATGAATCTTTGCGCTGAATAACAAACAGAAGTCGGTCAGTAGTGCTGCCTGCCATTCAGAACAGAAAGTAATTCAATTAAAAAGGGACTGCATTAAACATTGGCATAGACAGTAAATGATGGACCTCAGGGGAAGCATATGTGATTACACTACCAACTCATTTATTGAGCAGCATAAAGAGAGTGGCAGGAACGAACGAGAGTGGATGCGAGCTGAAAACTGAGTATTATTAGATGCAAATATACACTAACACTCATATCTTCTTGAGATATTTCAGTTTACATGCAGATGTGCATTTACATGTGCATAAAATATTTCTGCTCACGTTTTTAGACATTTTTTTTTATTTTGATATGTTGCATTGACTGAAATATGCTCTTATTTTTTTTAAAAATTTGTCCTACTTGACTAAGCGTCCGTGAGAAAACTGTTAGTCATTCATTGTTTATATCAACAGTCTCCATTTATCATATTGTTCATAGGTGACACAGAACGGTCCAGTTGTCTCTCATAATGTGCACATTAGAGGCTGATGTTTACACATTTTACCCCTGCTGTGGAAAATGATGTTGATTTAAACAGATGCATTGCAGAAAAGCAGGAAATTTGAAGCAGCAGACATGAACATTGATTTATAATGAAGAGATAATGCAATTTCTCTATTCTGGACACACTAAAATTGGACGAAAATTGAACGGTCAGCAGGAGTAATAGTACGTGCATGTGATGGACTACACCAAATTGCCTTTGAAGTGGAAACAAGGTTTTTTCCCTGCTTATATTAGTTTGAAGGGCAAAACATATCATATGTAGCATGTTGTACAGAATTAAAGCTAATAAAATATGCATACTATATATACAAGTTTGTTTTTTTTTTTTTTTTTTTTTTATGTAGCCGGTGGAACAAAAGACTAAATTAGCACTTTTTTCCAGCATTAATTGACTATACAAGATCATGAGAAATGAGAAATGTCAATTAAGAGTCTAAATTGTTTAACTCCTCTAAATAACCTCTAATCTAAAGTTGATGCATCTCTTAAAGACAGGATAGAAAATTGTTGGGCATGAGGAATATTTGAATCCTCAAGCTTTATATGTGAATTGTGTCCTCAATCAGGTGGAAAGGAGTCTGAATGATCCAACTCATTATAACTGCTTCCCTCTGGTAGGAGATATAGAGTCCCTAAATGTAGGTTGAAGCGATATAAGAAATCCTTTGTATTAGTTTCAGTGGGTTTATTTAACAAGAGTTTATCTTAATTAGCATTATAATTATTGTAACCATATTTTATATTGTTTTGATTGTTTGTTTTTATGGAATGTCTGCAGCAATATGGTGATGCCCATAACAAATTTCCTGTCAATGACAATAAAGTTTTACTATTACTACTACTACTGCTTCTAACAAAAAGTCATATAAAATGTGACACAGGACCACAAAAACAGTCATATGTTTTGGACCTGAACACTGAATAAATAAGCTTTCCATTCACGCATTATTTGTTAGGATTTGGCCACAATACAACTATTAAAATCCGAGGGTTAAAAAAAAAAAATCTAAATGTTAGGAAAATAGCCATTAAAGTTGTGCAAAGACTTCTTAGTTATCCACATTACTAATCAAAAATTAAGATTTGATACATTTATGAAGGACATTTTCAAAATGTCTTAATGGAACTTGGTCTTTACCTAAGATTCTATATAAATATATATAAATAATTCTATAACTTATAATTGCCACACATTTCTAATATAATAGTTTTAATAACTTATTTCTAATAACTGATTTATTTTCTCTTTGCCATGATGACAGTAACTAATATTTTACTAGATATTTTTCAAGACACTTCTATACAGCTTAAAGTGACATTTAAAGGCTTAACTAGGTTAATTAGGTTAACTAGGCAGGTAAGGGTAATTAGGCAAGTTATTATATAATGATGGTTTGTTCTGTAGACAGTCGAAAATATATAGCTTCAAGGGGCTAATAATTTTGACCTTAAAATGTTTTTTAAAAAATGAAAAACTGCTTTTATTCTAGCCAAAATAAAACAAATAAGATTTTCTCCAGAAGAAAAAATATTATCAAACATACTGTGAAAATGTCCTTGCTCCCTCACCATAGAAAATATGATAAAAAACAATGTTATGTGTATAATTTACACTACTAGGTACTTATTGGGGGCCCCCAGATTTCCTGAGGTCCCAAGCGGCTGCTTATTTCGCTTATTGGTTAAATAATAACATAAACATGTTGTTGTTGTTTCTTTGTTTTGTTTTTTGTTCTTGGGTCCATTTATTTTTCATCATAAAAATGCAGAAATGAACCAGAAATGAAAAGCTATTTCTCAGAGCTGAGATAAATTTACTCTTCTGATCTCAGCGATAGCAAAGCATCAACCAAATGTAGCCTACTGCAAGTGAACTTCTAAGCATCTGGACAACAAAGGGGCAATATGAAAAACATAACTCTTTTGTAGTTCACTTCTATAAAAAAAAACTTTTAAGCAGTAAGATAGGCTAATAATAGCAAGCAAATTTATTCACTTGACAGTTTAGAGATCAAAACTAATTCCTTTTAAACAATAAGAGTGATGTTATGAATATGCAGGCTCATTGAGCAATCAGACTAATGTCTTGCTTTTTGGATTAAGTAAATTAAGCTATTACTTGACAAACACAAACAGAATCAAACGGACTGACAAAACTGACATAAACATATTTATTCAGGACAAACGAGAAGAAGCCATCTTTGTAATTGTATTGCTGCAATTAATTTTAGCTTTGGGAGCTGCTAAGAACATCTATAAAGAATGCTTTTAAAGAATAAAGCAAAATTCAAGAAGCTACATATTATGTTGTGTCCCCCCACAGCCCAACATCTTGAGTTTTCTACAATGGACACAAAAATCTGAACCCTCCAAAAACATTTTCCTTCACGTCAGAAGTAGCGCAAGAACTGAAAACGGGACTGAATGAATCAGTGACTATGAACCAAAACATTATCACCAGTCAAAGGTGCAGGGAATATCACAGATCATCTCCTAACCAGGGCACATAATAAGGTCTAGATAGATAAGATAATGAAAAAAATAATCAGAGTTTTGGATTCAGGAGAAGTGGGCAGTTATAAAGATCCGAGAAACTTTTTCTCAAGGACAAAATTGTAATTACAAACCAAATAAGCATCTAAAAATATGCAAGAGTTGTAGGCTGATCTGGTCTGCAGTAATGAGAACTTATCAACAGTGATCTGAGGAGGAACAAACCACAAATCAGTGACAGGTTTTGGGCATCCAAATGCACAAGGTTATCCTGTCTGGGCCTAGCCACAGAAGGTCAACTGTGAATCAACCAATCAGAGTGTCAATGAGGACCTTTTCCACTATTAAATGCACAAACAATAGGCACACAAGCATCAGAACAGGACCTTGGAGCAATAAAGAAGATCCCCTGATGGTCTGATGAGTCCTGTTTTTCTAATGACGTTTACCTCACGAAGTAGAATTTACTGCGTGTTGGTGATAAGCAGGTGGAGGGGGTGTGTTATTCTGTCCAGTGTTCTGCTGGGAAACTTTATGTCTGGCTATTAATGTGGATGTAAATTTGACACCTGCCACCTACTAAAAAAAAAGGGTCTCTCTCACTGGAGGAACTTCTTCACTTCTCTAGAACTACTGGTGGAAGTGTATGATTTTATGGTAGAAGACAAACTGATTGGGCGAATGTATACCGTACTAAACACCAGCACAATATTTTAAAGAGTTTCAACATATCCATTCAGAAATCGAATGTATTTACCCGTCACCAAGGACCCTTTTCACAAGACTTATAATCTTAAATCGTTGAAAGTTTTATTTGATTTTTAAAAAAAATGTGTGTACATTTATATGTATTCATGTATGTGTTATATTATCATCTCATACAAGCGGTAATTCGTTTTTTGTAATTTGATGAGGTGTTTCTAATGCAGCATCTATGGGGCAGGACAGTAGATTTGATGTTGTTCTCTCTTCTGTATGTCATTGTCAGTCTCTCACATATTTTTTCCTTTCTCTGAAAGTCTAAGTCTAAGTCTAAGCGCTCTAAGTTTACCCAACTATGATGACTTAGAAACCCAGAAATGTGAAAAGGGTCCATTGTCTGCATAAGTAACTGAATCATAAGTGATGTAGTCCCCTTTTTTGCTCTTTTGTGTATTTTAAACATCTGCAAAACACGACACACTTTGATCATTACGCCCTTGATCCTCCAATTTTGGATTTTGTTGAATGTTGCTATCAGACAGCATACGTCACTTCAGAGGTCCTAGTGATGATGTATGCGACCAAATGCAAACAGCTAAATGTCTTGAGAGGGAAATTTGTTCTTGGCGGACCGGGCCTAGTTGATAGTTCCTATAACGGAGTTCCTATAGCTTCCTGGTGCAAAATCTCCTAATTTGTAACTCCAATGGTGCCCACTAGTGGAAGTGTCCTCGTTTTGCATTATAGGCATTAAGGAATCTTTTTCAAGAACAGTTCAAGAGAATGATGAAGAGTTCAAAAATCCCCAGTCCAACTGAGCATCTGGGAGATGCACTGGAACAACAAGTTTGGCAGTTTCAGTAGCTCTACCTTGCAACCTACAGGGCATGAAAGATCTGTTGATAATGTCTTGGTGCAGGTACCAGAGAACATCTTCAGGGGTTTGTCAAGTAAGCACAATAAGCAGGAGGTCATGTTTTGGCTGATTTGGTTAAAAGGGTTCAGTTATCTTTATGTCACATTGTGCTGCTCACATGAAAGACAAGCGTACGGGAGACAGCATGTAAGCTAAAAACGTAATTTTAAAGAAAATAATAGAGGGAAAACAAGAACCCCTTCTGAAAGCTTTATTTGAGAAGACCGAAAGCACTTCTCATGTTGCAGCATCCAAAGCAATTATCTTATCACTGGCATTAGGAAGCTCTTAAACAGTTCACTTTTCACCATGCTTTCGGAAGCAAAAACAATTATTCTCACTCAACATTCAAATCCTTTATCTGCACAAGCTTAATAAGTTTACATTGAAACCTCTGATTCAAACCGTCTGGAATTAGCTTACACTGTTACCTTTCATAGCTAAATTAATTATAGCAGCATTATGCAGAGCTAAATGTGGCTTTGCACCTGCTCTGATGCTATTTTGGTTGGGTATATCACAAAGGATCATCATCATCATCATCGTCATATATTTGTCTATTCTGAGGTTTCAACATTACCGTTTCCATTGCATAAACTCCACAGATTAATCAAATACGGAACTGACTGACCACCATATTTCGCCAAGTCCAATTTTCTTTTCTTCTCTGCTAACTTATGTTTTCTTATGTTGCACTCTCTCATGGATAAAACAGTGAGAACATCGGGTGGGCAGACATGATGTACCACAATACTCCATATGGATGTCCTACAAGGAGGCCAGATTAACAGCCAAGGTCCAAAGTGGCAGAAGCGCCAAAGGAGGCATGAGGTGGAGAACGGCCAGTCTGATGCCAGCTGACTCAGGACGAGATGAGCCGGACTTTGCTGCAGCGGGTCTGGTGTAAATGTACGGATGACTCTGAGATTTGTCAGATTAATGAAAGACAATTAAGGGATGCAGTAAAGGAATTAGCATGAGAAAGCTAAAGTGACTTAATGGCTTAAAGAAAAACATTATTAATAGTTTCTTACCACCTGGGGGCAAACAAGCTCGATAGGGTCTGAAAAGCTCTCCACCATGAACTTCTCCCCCTCAGGTTGAAACTTACCAAACACGAGAAATGAGAGAAAAGGTTTTAGAAAGACTGTACCTGTGTGATAATCAGAGGCTGTGCTGGTAAAACAATCTCAAATGGTTTGTACAAAAAAAATGTAAAATAAATAAATAAATAAATTATATATATATATATATATATATATATATATATATATATATATATATATATATATATATATATATATATATATATATATATATATATATATATATATATATGATTTTATTTATATTCTTTAAGTTTTTTAAATCAAGTGTTTTCCTTTAATCTTTAGCTTTATTTTATTTTAGATTTTGTTTAAAAACAATTAAGCAGCATCCGAAATCGCATACTTCTATACTATATAGTACGCTAAAAACAGTATGTGAGCCAAGTAGTATGTCAGAATTCATAGAATTCACTACCAGCGAGATTCTGAAGTGCGCATCCGATGAATGCTATGCTATCCCATGATGCACCACGAGAGAATTCATGAATGTGAGAGTGAAGCAATGCAACTGACGTGGGTAGATTACGCGATCATGAGAAAATGGCGAATGTACTATGTCCGAGTTCCATTTCATACTACTGACTGTAGTATTATACTGTATATAACATACTTTTCTAACAGCCGAGTAGTACATTAAATCCAAATGCAGTACCTACTGAGTATTAGGCGATTTTGGATGCAACCTTACAGTATTTTTTTCAGTATATTGTTTTACGATAGATTGAATTTCTTTATTTTGCCGTTTGTTATTTTTCAAATAATTTAATTTCTCTTATTTTTCATTCATTCATTTTCTTTTCGGCTTAGTTCCTTTATTAATCCGGGGTCGCCACAGCGTAATGAACCGCTAACTTATCCAGCACATGTTTTACGCAGCGGATGCCCTTCCAGCTGCAACCCATCTCTAGAAAACACCCATACACGCTTACTCACACTCATACTCTACGGACATTTTAGCTTACCCAATTCACCTGTACCGCATGTCTTTGGACTGTGGGGGAAACCGGAGCACCCGGAGGAACCCCACGCGAACGCACGGAGAACATGCAAACTCCACACAGAAATGCCAACTGACCCAGCCGAGGCTCGAACTCTTATTTTTTGTATCGTTTTTTATTTTATATTATATTTAACATAATTTATTATTTTGTTTCTCTTTATTTATTGCAGATAATTCTAAATGCAATGTAAATAATACCTTTATATACAGATTAATTTTATTTTAAGGTTTATATTATTTTAAACAATTTACATTTTACTACTTTTTAAGTCCTTTTTTGCTTTTTTATTTTATTTATATTTTCGTCAAACGTTATTGTTTTGTTTAACTGTGTTTATTTTTTACCAAATAGAGCTTAGTGAAATGTTCAGAGATAAAGAAATCAAAACTCCTTACCATGTTGTTCCACAGGCCTTTGGCTAACTCCTCGTGTCCTTTCATGGTGAAGTGAAAGCAGTCCGGGGTAAAGAAACTCATGTCAATCTTCCCGTTCTAATCAGTGAAAATTACAAGTCACAAAGCATAAACAGCACATTCATATCTTAATAGAAACTTACACTTCAAAGTTCAAACCGAACGCAAAACTGCCACAAATGCCAGTAATTAACGCAGTTCTTACAGGGAGTCTGGGAGGATCTGCATGTTTCAGGAACGGCTGCAAAACTACAGCAAAGTCCTTCTTAAAGAATCGATCACTGTGCAAAAGCTGCTCCAGAGCTTTCTGCAGAATAAAAAAATCTGCTATTTAGCACTGTTTATGCACATTAGAGCTTTAAAATATGTGAAATAACTGAGAAAACAAGCCTACCTGGAATTCCAGGTTTACTCCAACCAGCTCCTTCAGGGCAGAGGATCCAGCAGCAGGCTTGACTAGACAGGAGCAGAACGACCTGCACAAATCATTTTTAAAGATGTTTAAAGGAGCACTTTTTTTGCAAATAAACCTATTTAACAAGTCCCCTAAAGTTAAACAGTGGATCAGAATGAAACACCAGAATGAAATATAGTCCCTAGACAAATCAGCCAAGAAAACAGCTAATTTTCAGTGTCTTAGTTCACAATGTAACTATAGAAGAGTTTTAAAAACAACATGCTAATGGTCTAATCCAATTCAATGTTTTATGCTAAGCTAAGCTAAAAAAGTGCTCCCGACAGACAATGAGATTGAATTAATGGATTTTAAAAAATGGTAAAACTCAACTGTTTAAATATAGGTCACTTGCAACAAAAAATATTTGAGTCTATTTCAATAAAAAAGTGCAGACTTCCTTTAAAAGCCTGATTTAATGTTCTTTACCTTTGGAGAAGACATCCTGGGGTGGGTTTCTGTACTTCCCTCAGGGTCTCCATTGGCAGTATCTGGACCACATTCACTATCATTCGAGGAACCTACAAAGGTCAGTTAAAAAAAGATGATCAATAATTCATTACCATTCAAATGTTTAAAAGCATGATAAAATGTTATTGAAAGAGAAGCTCACCAAGGCTGTATTTTTTTTTTGTCAAAAATACAGTAATACAGGGACATTTTATAACACATATTTAAGACACCCATTTTTAAATTTCTTGTGGTTCAAAGTAAAAAATTCAGCATATTTACTCCAGTCTTAAGTGTCACATGATCTTTCAGAAATCATTCTAATTTAATGATTTAAAACCTTTAGAAATTATTATTTATGTCAAAACAGCTGAGCTGCTAAATACTTTGTGCAAACTAGTATTTGTTGAACAGAAATTTATTTAAAATCATGTTTGTAATAAAAAGTCCTTAGCTATATTTAAATCAATGCATTTTTATTTTAACGACTCAAAACAGCAGTGCATATACACAGTTCAGTCAGTTCCACAGTTTTACAAACAATCTGTAATAAAAAACATAATAAAGAAAACAAATATCTCAAAATTCATTTCTGCCCAGATCTCCAAATCTTACCTCATTCATCAGCATTTCCAGGGAAACAGTCATATAATGGATGAAGTTCTCCACCGAAAACAAGGACTGTGTGTAAAAAAAAAACAGGACATAAATTTTGAAGCTCCATAAATACACTCTTACCGGACGTTATGTCCAAGAACAGAAAAAAAGTGCTCTTTAAATGTCACTATTTTCGGGCCTAGAACTGCTGTTCCTTAAAGCAGACACATTTCTAGGAGACTATTTGCGTTCACAATCAATTTAACTTCTGTTTTAACCCTTTATCTGATAAGGGACCATATACTGTATGGTGAGTTAATTGACAATAATAATTAAAAAAAACAATTAGCTTAGCTTAAATCCTTGAATCATAGTAGACCATTAGCATCTTGCTAAAAAAAATTGTTTTGTTAATTTTCCTATTTAAAGCTTGACTCTTCTGTAGTTATATTGTGTACCAAGACAGAGGGAAAATTAAAAGTTGTTATTTTCTAGGTCAATACAACTAGGAACTATGTTCTCATTCTGGCATAATAATCAAGGAACTTTGCAGCCATGGCTGCAGCAGGAGCAATGATTTTATGATGCCACCTAAAATATGGTCCCCAGCTAGGTACCTAGGCAACAACACTGCATAATATCATAATGTTATACCAGTGTGCCTTCTGCAGCCATAGTAAGGCATTCAAGAGTCAAGCTTTTCCACTCTTTGGTCATTTTTGAGCGAGATGCTATTGGTCTAATCCGGTTTAATGATCTATACCAAGCTAAGCTAAGCTAAAAGTGCTCCCGCCGGACCCAGAGATCAGCTGAATGGATTCAAAAATGATCAAACTCAATTGTTTAACTCCAGGGGAGTTGTAAAATTAGTACATTTTCAAAAAAGGTGAAGTGTTTCTTTAAGTCATAACAGTTCAAAACAGTGATGCCCAAACTAGGGTCCGTGGGCCTAAGTTGGCCCATGGTAACCTTTGATTTGGCCCGCCTGATTTAATGCAACCTTAGATTTGTTTGTTTTATTGTTAAGCTACAAAAGAGCAATCTGAAATTAAATGTTTTAATGTAAATGATGTAAATTAATCAGATGTAGTTTGAAATGTACATACGATAGAGAGAGGACAATGCAGAGTATTCAGCACTGAACTCCACTGTGATTTAAATGAGATTGTTTGATTTTATTGCAATAAAGTTCTAATAAAAAAAGTTATACTGCATTAGATAATAAGATTCAAAATAATGTTTTCTATTTATTTTTTTATATTATGAAATGAATTAGGAAACTACCCATGGTAAATAGTTTGGTATATTTATCTTTGGCCCACGGCTATCAATGATATTTGGTTTTTGGCCCTTCATACGAAAAAGTTTGAGCACCCCTGGTTTAAAAGTCTTGTTATAAACAGTGGTAACACTCAGGGTTTTTCCCAATGAGTATTTCAATGAGTGTTCAATAAAGGACTAAACCTCTAGCTCCCGATTTGACATTGTGAACAAAATCTGTAAATACTGTAGAAGAATCTTCTGTCTGTAGCTTGCCAAAGAAACAGCTTTGTAAGCAATGCCTTGTCTTTGCAGTAATCACAGATGTCATTCATTCCAATGAGAATGGTCAACAGCTTCCAGTCCACATCAAAGTCAATATCCTGTAGCGTAAAGAAAACATAAATAAATATAGTTATGGAAACAGTATATTTCAAACGCACTCCAAAGAAATAACACACTCACCTCATATGTTTTCAATGAATCAATCAAATGTCTGACTTGTTCAGGTAGATTACTAGGAAAACAGCAAAACTTATATTGTCAATGGCAAATGCGATGGTACTATAGCAACTGATCAAAATGAACAGTTGCAAAATCACAATTACAGCAAAAATATCTTGCATATTTTCAGGTGTTGGTGAAGAATGACTAGTGGTGTACTGGCATTTACAAGGTGTTGTGTCCGGTCACAGCCAGGTTAAATCCAGTCTCGCAGAGGGGAGCGGGGGTCCCGTGAACTGTCTTGGATGGTGCAGGTCCCACTAAACCGGGGTTGAAGAGTCGAATGATGTCTAAATTACAAGTACAGAAGAGCTCAGGTCACTAAAGTAAACAGCACATTTCAGAAACATTTTGCAACCAATTTCTGACTGTTAATGCAGAACATGAGTGATATTTAGGTAGAAGGACGTACTTGCCAATGTAATGACATCTTGAAAAGATCCATAACCACCAATGCTTTTTTTAAATATGAAATAAACACAACAAGGATCATTTTGGAGTCAACGCACAATGATAGGAACATAATCTGACATAATATATAATAGACACTTCATTTTTCACAAAGTTCTAACCAGATATATATAAAAAAAGTTAAAAAGCATTTGATACCTCCATGACACATGACGAAATTCAATTGGTATGCCAAGAACTGTGGTTGCATTCGCACCAATGGCTGTCTACAAGTGAGACAAATAGAGATTATTACTGCTTCATTCACTACATCTTGTATTATTAGAAACAAATTTTGCTATTTGCTTAAAGTGATAGTTGACCCAAAAATTTCAATTCGCTGTTAATTTACTCAACCTTTGGCTTCCTGTCACATGACAAATAATGGGAATCTGAGAAAAAATCTGCATTACCTACTGTGAATGTACATGCTCTGATTGTGCAGACAAAACAGAAACTTGCTATTAACATAGGTTGATGGATCCCAGCCAAACTCATCTATGCTGTAAATAAACAATGTTAGCTTAGAAGTAAGTTTGTGCTCATGTCCTATCCGTCAAGAAGCTAATGAATGCTCCAGATTGTCTTGAACAGACTGAGACTGTAAATTAAAGTTAATAGAAATGTAAACAACGATCCGTTTCTTTTATGGGCCTATTGTTACATTTGCAACGTACTGTCAGGAGACATGGTATTAATTATGCTTTGCCTGTATGTTGTTTTTGATTCTCAAAGTCAGCTAACTTTAGCTTTACTTCATCACCAAGGATGTCATCATTTTAAAATAATGTTCTTCTTTTCAGAGAAAATTACTCCCCTTTATCTTTGATCTCTGGAGGGTGAATAAACTAACAGCAAATTTCAGCATGTGCCGGTAAAGTAGGTTTTGACACATGAATGCCGGTTTAAGCTGGTTCTGACCAGCACATGACCTGTAAATAACCAGCTTCAACCAGAAGCCATGTGTCAAAAACTACCTTACCAGCAGCATATGCTGTTTGTTTCAACAGGGTTGTATTTTTGGGTGATCTATCCCCTTTAGGTTTCTGGATTTTGCCTATTGACTGCGATTAAAAACAGTGTAGCATAAATTCTATTGTCAGATAACGAATTAACAATGTCTGCCAAAAATAGAGGAGTAAAGAGTTACATAGAGTAATAATAAATATAAAAAATAAAGAGTAAATCATCACACTCACAGTCAATGAATCTCCAAGAGCAGCAATCACTTTTATATCTGCTGCTCTCACCAGCTCAACTACAACAGAAATTAGAACAGCAAATAAGATGATCATAGAGCAAAAGTTTATTTAAACATTGACTATTTACCTGTGCTACAACTAAATCTATCATTCATCAATGATAAACATGATAGCCAAATGTAGAAAGCCTCAAAATTCCCCTGCATGACTAGCACTGACAGCTTGTATAATCCCATTTGATCATTTTGAATTCATTGACATATTGTCTGTATTCATCACACAATGTGGGCACAACACTGACCCCAGAGCAGCCTACCTGAGGTGGGCACAGAAGAGGAGGGGCTCATGTCAGGACACATGAAAAGTGGATGTTTGAAACTGATTGGCCTGGTCTTCTCAGGAAACTCCTGTAACAAAATAACATGCCAAACTGATGTGTTTTTTTATGTGTGTGTGACATCACATCCTGACAACATCAATTGCTGACAAGTCACAACCAGAGCAGTGAAATGGTGTTTACAACGTGATGTATATTCATAGACTCAACAGCATACTGGCATGACAAAGCACAAAAAACACACACCTTCCTAAGAGCTTCCTCACTGTAGTGACTGAGTCCTTCTTCATATTCCAGCCTCCACTCGTCTCCTTGGGGAAAACATTAAAATCCATGAGTCCTCTAGACTTCAGAATCGAAATGTGACACAGATCACCCTTTATTGATCCATAGATCCACATAAACCTCTCACTTCTTCATTAATATCAAGTCCCAGCATCCCAGGTCAATCTCAACATGTAACATAAGCCCTGAGCTCCGGCTTATCTTCCCAGCTCTGGATGCTTCTAGCACTTACCTTCGACAGGACAGAGGGCTAGCAAACAGGTTGCCAGGGCAATGAAAAGCCACTCCATGGTGGAGCGTTTCCAAGCGGTTAGCACAATGGATGTGTGTGCAGAGAGAACGGGGCCATTATATCTCTGCCCCTTTGTCTCCCCCACCCAAAACAGCTGAGTGACGAAGTTCAGGCCCACTGACATAAAGCATGATCACGGCGCACATGCAACTGCCAGGGGACTGGTGACCATTCACAACTTCACAGAGCTTTAGTGGAAACCATGGAGCACTGAGGCCTGGGAGAAACAAACCCCCTGCTGAAATAAAGATGGTGTCCATGCTGGATGTTTGTTTGGACTGAATAACATTTGTATATCTGAGAATATACGAATGGACATTCATTGAATCCGTTGTTCGTTTTATTTGTTTTTAGAAACTTTGCTATTTGAAAATGTAATAATTTCTCCTTATTTTAGACTCATCCATTGTTATTTCAGTATTAGAAGCAGTCTGATTGACATAGAAGAATGTAAGACTTTCAAATCGCTGTTGAATCGTGAGAATTGAGCAGACTGCCTGATGCTCTGGTGCAACTTTGCATGAAACACATCCCATTCACATACTTTACAGATTTTTGTTAAACACCAAACTTTGTGGTATTGCTATATTACCTGACACGACAGACACATCGTCAAATGATCAAATATTCTACACATGCTCACAATTTAAATGATGCACCATTTTTGCTCTGGAAAAGGAGCTAAAACTGAAATTCAGCACAAACAGAAACATCCCAAAGCACATGATTCAGCTCCAGGATGTTAGAAGTCACAAACCTTACATGATGATCATCAAAAATAGTTCTGGAGGACTTTCAGTGTCTTGATCTTAAAACAAAAAAGCAAAAAGGTGTCTTGTAATACAGAAAACTAAGCATTACAGCCTAAGCAACCCATTCAACAATTAAAATAAAATAATGTATGCTGAGGAATTTATACCCCATTTTGGATATTTTTAAAAGATGACTGCCGAAGAATGAGGTTTGAGGCTCAGCATTTTGAAACATACCTGACAATAGTCATAATTGCTTTCAGTCTTTACTGGAATCACCCAACAGATGTATTTGTAACATTAAAAGGAAGTGTAGGGCAGCAGTCGCCACATTGATTTGGCAGGGTGAGCATTGTGGCAATAAAAAGTCTTGTGAAGGAGTGCTGACCTTAGATTACCTACCATGTCATTTATTCATTTGTAATTATGCATGTTTTCTTCAAGACAGTGAAATTTACATCTGTGTGTCGGTGAAAACTACTTATGCCAAAAATACTGACATTATAAATAATTTCTGGACTGAAAAAAGCAAAAATATCCAATATTATCCACTGAATGCAAAGCATGCTTAAAGTGTGAACTTTTTACATTTCAAATTCAAAGCGAAACCCACCTTACATCTCAAAGAGGCATGGTGATCAAATTTAACACTACCAAAAACAACACAAAAAAAAACATCCTGAATGGGTTGCACAAAAAACAAGTTCCTTGGCTTTTAGCACAGTGGCAAACAAAAAAAGCAGAGAGTTCATTCAGCAATGTTGTCTTTCCCACCACATAGTGAGCGTTGATTTGCACAAATGTTATTTCACCTGGCAAAACCCTGAGGCGCACATTTAAGATTTCGTAAAAGTTTTTCCCCATGCCACAGTTAAAAGACTGGAGGGGGTTGAACAGGGCAACAAGAGTCCTGAAAGCTCTTTGATGGTTTGCAGGGTTAAAGACCAGAGCAGGGTGTAATTTTCAGCGGTTGTCCCAAAAAAGGAGAGACACTACTGGGCCTCAAACCGCTCTCTCATAAGCCTAGTCCAGTTTGGTCACCTCCACCCTGATCCCTTGCTCTCATTGTTCTTCAGGTTCTTCGGCAGGCTGCTCTGGCTGGGCTGGAGGTCTATTGGGTGCTGCTGGGGCTCTGGGTACAACCTGGTGCTGTCGCTGCCGATATGCGATTACTGTGCCCAAAAGCAGAGCAATGACAGTCATTAGGTAGAGATCCCACTCTGGACCAAGCAACTGGTCGAGATCCACCTGAGACAAAACCTCCTTCAGCTGAGGGATAAAGAGAAAAAAAAAAAAAAAAAAAGATGCATGTTACTGGTTATTCCTCCTAGGTATGGGTGATTCATTCATTTTCCTTTATTTATAATATACTACATATTCCTGTAGTCCGTTATTTATCAGGGGTCGCTACAATGGAATGACCCACTAGCTATTCCAGTATATGTTTTATGCAGCGACTGCCCTTCCTGCTTCAACCCAGTTACAGGGGAACACATGTATAAGTGATTCTATTGATTAAATTTGAATTAATTATATATAAATAGGGTGCACAGTGGTGCAGTGGGTAGCACGTTCGCCTCACAGCAAGAAGGTCGCTGGTTCAAGCATTGGCTGGGTCAGTTGGCATTTCTGTGTGGAGTTTGCATGTTCTCCCCGTGTTCGCGCGGGTTTCCTCCAGGTGCTCCGGTTTCCCCCACATGCATGCGGTACAGGTGAATTGGGTAGGCTAAATTGTCCGAAGTGTATGTGTAAGAATGAGTGTGTCTGGATGTTTCACAATGATGGGATGCAGCTGGAAGGGCATCCGCTGCATAAAACATTTGCTGGATAAGTTGGCGGGTCATTCCGCTGTGGCAACACCAGATTAATAAAGGGACTAAGCTGAAAAAATAAATTTATGAATGAATATATAAAAAGAAATTATCATGCAATAATAGCTTTTTTTGCAACATGTGAACTGCATGAAACAAATCTTAAACTAAATTGAGACTTCCTACTGAGTCTTGTCCAGAAAACCCTGTAGGCTAATAGACTGGTTTCACATGCCCGCCATTTTAAAAGCGAAAGAGAGGCTGCGTTGGGAAGAAAACCGGATGTATCATCTGAAGTCACATAGGAACGGTATCTGCAATGGCGTATTATGGTGTACTTGGCTGTATATCTTATGAGTGAAAAGAAAGTGACACAAATTTATCATTTCACTGCTTTTTGAGTGACCTGAAGGTCCATTCTGAACGGATATCAGACCTCATTTTCAGCTAAGTTAAGGGAAATGGCACTAGATAGCTAACGTTATTTTCCCAAACACACGGTTTAGATGCCATTTATCAAAGTCAAGTTAATGAATTGATTCTTTCACTATATTAGACTTGTCACGATACTGAACACCCTCGTGTTGTGCTCCAAACATTTTACACAGGACTGCATTGTTTTATCGCTCACTGGTTAACATAGGATGAAGCAGGGAAGCCCCATCTGTGTTTACCTGGTGCCATGAACTGAAGCCTAGGAGGACACGTAAGCTTTATTACTCTTAAAGAGATTATGATTTTGTTTGATGCCTAATGTTTTTTTATGTATTCAATTTAAAAACTGAATTATATTAAAGTGATGTTTACCACATCTGCACTTTGCGGCAACAGCATGCTGTTGCAATGTTTACAGTGCTGGTCCTCTACTTCCGGGTTTCTTCCCATTTAGGCCTTTAATTTTTTTAAATGGCGGCCATGTGAAATAAGCATATATTTAAGTGAATTCATTTTCCAGGACTGCAAAGTGTTTCATTATTGTTCTCTCACACACTAAATAATGCTTTGAATATTTAGGATGATGCTGAAACAGCCGTTCTATGCTCATGTAATGTTAAGAGATCAATTTAAACTAAAACTCCATAAGCCCAGATCTGTAGTCTATAGGCTATCAAAAATGCAATTTTAATGACCTACCCTGTCAACATTATGTCAGTGAATTGCATACATCATGCCAATATACTCATAGATCACTATGATCAATGCTTTTTATGCTTTTTTTCTCACCAATCATTTTTGTTTAATGATTATTGCATTGCTGAAAAGAAAAAAAAGTGCAGCATATATGTACACATTCATGAAAATACCACGTCTGTTCATTATCAGTGTACTGCTGAGAAGTTTTCTTTGCCAATAAATATAGAATAATTTATTTGTCACGAGCATATCGGGCCACTGAATCACACAGAGTGTCTTTTCTTGTGTGTTATGTGAACATTATCAATAAATGTCAAACAGCAACTTATTGCTTGTCATCAGCATCGCCAATAACAAGGGCTTCAGAATTCTACATAAGCCACATGAATATGATGACGCTGCTTTAAAACAATCTCTTTCTCTTAAATATGAAGCACTAAAAGTAAAGGAGACTTGACATGTTGGATTTAAGCTGGAATCTCCCAACTTACATTGAGATCCTGCAAGTACTGTAGTGCATAAACAAGGCCCAGCTTGCACAGGGCCAGGAACACAGGAACTTGGGCATCAGGACTGGCTTCTGCAGCCATGTCATAGAAACGTTTAGCCAGATGAATGTCCTGTTGAAGAACAACTCTAAAATTAATGCACTGTTCATTGAATATACTACCTAAACCTTTTATTCAGCAAGGATGCATTAAAGTTATCAAAGTAAAGATATGCACTATGTTAGAAAAGGTTTCCATTACAAAATATTTGGAGGGTAAGATTATAACAGTGGTACTGTATACAGCTAAATGTAAATATTCATCAAGATTTCACCTGTTTGATCCCAAGGCCCTTCTCATGCATATAACCCAGGTTGAACATAGCCTGTGCACTGTGCTGTTGCTCAGAGGCCAGCCGATAGTGAATCACTGCAGTCTCATAGTCCACATCAGTACCATAGCCATAGAAATGGTAGTCGCCCAGCTTGATTCTGGCCACGGTGTAACCTGTAAACAAAATCAAATGTTAAAGAAGTCCTGAAAGCTCAACACCATAATGAAAATTCAAATGCAGTTATAACAACAGAAAGGATGATTTTGCAAGTTCCTATTTTCAACAATGATTTTCTGACCACATATTGTCCTGCTTACTGTTGAAGTGTGGCAAACAAGTACATAAATTGTCATGAAAAAAAAATATTATTATTATTTATTTTGCAATTACTTTATCATTACTATTAAACTGCCCTCAAATGTACAGAGCAATGGAAAACTATCACACTGCAAAAGAACAAGCAGACAAATACATTACATACACAATTTAGCAGCACTTCTACAAACATATCTGATCACAGAATGCAGTGGATGGCCAATCAGAATCAAGTATCCGGGAGAGCGGTGTAGTAAGCGGTTATATTTGTCTGACTATGACGGTTGTAAGGTCATTAAAACAGTCTGACATTATGCTCAAGTGAGCGTGTGGGTTGAGGAGAATGGTTTAACCTTGAGCAGCTGCTCTGGTCCAGTGAAGCAAAGCCCGTGGGTACGTTTCATTTTCATTGAAGATCTGCGACCCCTCTGAAAGACACACACAGAGTCAGTATTCACTTTGAAAATGTGAAGTGGTTTTGATTTACCAGTAAACATGCAGGGAACATCTTTAAAAAGACTTATAAAGATTTAAAAGACCATTTCATTTGTTTCCATCAAAACCATAACTGTTATTAATATATTTTGGTGATTATATATAAATGTATGCTTTAGTAACTATGAAAAACTTTTATTACAAAATTGTACATGCACATATTTGATTTGGTGTCAAATAAAACAAATATTTGTGAAGTGTATTTTCACACAATGCTAGTTTTAGTTTCACTTAATGGTTTAGGTCTAAAATGTATAATTAAATTTATTTAAAGTAAATATAATTCCTATTTCATTCTGTTTTAAGTACTCTTATGATTAATATTTGTTGTTTAGTGAGTGAGGGGAACTAATTAATGTTTGTATTTGTACACATTTTATTTTATTTAGAGCTATGGGTCATCTATATTACATGATTTCTAAATTATATTGTAAAATGTGACTAATAAACCAATATGAATTTACAACTTTTTTTGGTGAGATTTCTTTATCGGATATTTTCACAATAAAGAACGCAGACGTGAATATGTAAAGGTTCAGAAAGACCTTGGCTTGATTTCTCAAATCAGATTTCAACAAAACAGCATCATTATGTGTTGGGTCTGGCGCCCTCTGATGACAATAGCAGAGCACTGACTCACTTTGATCAAGGACGAAGGCCACATTGCTCTGTGCAACCTCATAGCCCTGTTCAGCCAGCAGGAGATACTGTATTAGAGCAGAATCCATATCACCCTCCTTAAAGCTTCTGTAAGCTGCCATGAGTCTCTCAGACCAGCGGCCGCGCTCGCACACATTCTTGAAGAGCTGCTCACAAATACACATTCATTATCTCAGCTATCAGGCAAGCTTTTTAAAATAATGGCTATGCATCTTGAAATGATTCCTCACCTCCACTGCAGTGTGACAGGAGCGCATGACCCCTGTCCCTGTTGCGTGCATTTGTGCAAGGTTATAAAAGGCCAGGATGTGACCCGCTTGCGATGCCAGGTTGAAGAATTTAAGGGCCTGCTTATAATCACGCTTCACTCCAATGCCATCTAAATTGTGAGGAAAAATAAGAGTTGTGAAATGCATTTTTCGAACTCTTCAAACACCCACCAGCTGAAATGACTAAGACACTTCTCAGTCCTCTGTGTTTGTCAAGATCATGTCAAAGCAGAACACAGGTGGGAGTTTGTTATGGTAACAATCACCCAGGCAACAAAACCGAAAGGAGTCTGCTGTGATTTAAGATAAAAATAAGATAAATCAGAGTTGAGCTGGTGGAACAGTGAGCTAGAAAGACGAGAAGGAGATAATACAAAATCTGTTCCAAACATCTTTAGGCATTCAGATCATGAGGGAATGCTGCACAGCAAAAATGTAGATTTTCTAAGTTGGAACTGAAATATCAGTGGCTTTTTGGAGGCTTTGCATCATGGCAATTTGCAGTTCTATACTGAGAGTGTTCTGCTCTTGTGTCATTCACTTTTTCATGGCAGATATTATTCAGTACGTAATGACACTGTTAAAATATTAGCATAATATTTAACATTCAATATGAAAGCTTGTGTAGAAACAAAGAAGAGAGAGAAAATCTAAAATACTGTATCACAGATAGCCAGGTCCTGAAGTAATATATTAAAGCAGAGCAAGAAATAAAGAAATAAACTATAAATTCCTATGGCTGTTCTATAAGTACGATGCAAATTTATTATTATTATTACCACCATCATAGATTTCTAAAGATGCCCTGATTTATATTTTGAGTGATCTGCTATTTATGCAAATGTCAACTCAGCTCCAGTTGGGTTGAGCAGAACATTTTTGCACTATTAACTACAGCATGCAATCAAAATTGCTTTTTAATTTACTTTGCTAGTGGACATTGCTAGCCTTGTGGTGAATAATTCATCTATGGAACTGATCTTTGCAACATTTAAAGGTGCAAGACACCCTGGAGCACTTTTTTTTAATTAAAAGATTTGTGTGTTGAGCATCAGTTAAGACAATGTTAGCACCTGTCAGCTTTAATTGGGGGAAAACTGGATAATTTTGAGCTTTTGTTAGCTAATTTCCAGGTTTAAATTAATTGTTGGGGCGGGATCAAAATCGGTGACGTAGCACGAACCTGCTAGTGAAGCGATGACGCATCAGTTTCTCATTATTATTCATAGTGGAGTTTTCTTATCCTTTGAGAAGACCCTGTTTATTTATTATTCATGAGCTCACATGCTTTCCGAAGTCAAGGCAGACCAGCCAAGCTGTGAGAGCACATTAGACCATCCTGTCAGGGCCGATACAGAAAAGCTGTTTGTTTGCAGCAAACCTATTTCGAGGGAGATCTGTACGAGAACTGGAGAATGGCGGACTTTGTCTTTTATCAGTTGAGCTTGTTACCATTCAGACACGTTGCCTATATCTGTGCTGCTGTGTTCGCACATGTTTAAAATCCTAAAGATTACCAGCATAATGGTTGAAATAGACAAGAGACCTGCTGTACTGCTATCCACTATGTCTGCATTCAGACCAGGGGATTCAGGAGGAGAGAAGTCCTCTTCATTTATGATGTTTATATAAACATTATTATCTTTATAAAGATGTAACAAATTGTGGTTTTGTGTATATGAAATTACGAATAATATATGTAGCAGGACATTAAATTACTGTTTATTTCTTTACATTTTAACTTTGTAAACTATATAATTATGCATCTCATGGTTTGTCTCTCATTTTGTGAGCCAACTGACAGTTGATCGCTACCCTCTTTTTCCCCTGCTCTGCCGGCCACGCCCACTCCCCCCTTCTTTTTTGAAAATTTGAGGTACAGTTAAACTGAAAGGGGGGGGAGGATTCATGGCCTTTTGATGAAAATCTAAACAGGTTTTTTTTTTCCTTATAAGACATCGGTTTTATTGTTTAGGTCAGGATTGTCCAAACTCATGGTCATGGTGGGCATCTGTCCTTATCTTAACACCTATCAGGAACTTTCTGGTAGTAACTAGTAACCTGGATTAGTTGGTTCAGGTCTGTTTATTTAGGGTTAGAGCTAAAATAAAAAACAACAGTGGCACTGCAGGTCCTCTAGGAATGGACACTTCTAGTTTAGGTAGAACATCAAATCAGACTGCTGCAAGATTTCAGTGATCTCACTAAACACTATATTTGAAGATCCACCTGATTCCCAGTAAAAGAACACCCCCACTTCTGCTTCACATTCATTTTAACATATAAAATTTAATATTCAGAAGGGGAATGTAAAAACCTTATGAAAAGAGAAAAGACAGAGAAAAAAACTAAACATATGACTAATACATATTTTAAAGTAGAGCAATATAAATCACATTTAAAGTGTTTAAAATATTAGTGGAGTCTTTTATGCACATATTCAACAGCCTTAACTGGATTAGTAAACGCAAACCTTTATATCTCACCAAGGGCTGCTGATTTTAAAATGGGGAAAAACAATTACAGAATCTCTCTGCTGCACACACTTACTGTAGTACATGGTTCCCAGCTGTAGCTGTCCATCCACCCATCCTTGCTCTGCTGCTTTCTGGAAATACTTCAAGGCCAGGTCATAGTTCTGCAGGATCGGGAAAAAACATTAGCTGCAAAAAAAAGTCTTTGAATGATTCCACACTGTTAACTTCAGCTTATCTAGAAAACTCACCACAGGGACACCCCTTCCATACAGGTAAGCCATACCGAGGCCACTCTGGCCAACTGGATTACCCTAAAAGACACACAGATATAAAAAAATTAAAAATGAGAACAATCAGTTTTTTTAGGGGGAGGTGGGGTAGGGTTTGCATCTTGACTTAATACTCTTACCAAGTCTGCAGCCTTCTTGAAATAATGCAGTGCTGTCTCGTTGTTCTGAGGCACATACTCACTGCCTTCAGAGTACATCTAACACAACAGAACAAGAAAAATAAATAACAAAGAATAAGCACATGGAGTTTAAAGGAAACTGTTAACAAAAAAATAAATTACTCAAGTCTATACCTTTCCAAGGAATGCCATAGCATGTGTGTTCCCTGCGTTCGCAGCCTGATTGAAGTACTCGTATGCCCGCTGAAATTTAATGACAAAAAAAAAAAAATATATATATATATATATATATATATATATATATATATATATATATATATATATATATATATATATATATAAATGCATCGCTCAAAATGCATCACTGTTCTCTCTTGAATGGATTCTGACCTGTTTTAAACAGCAGATGGCGCTATATGCTTGACAATCAACCATTATCTGCTTGCATCCAATTCTTTACAAATACTACTTGTTCCAAAAATAATCATAAAAAATTTTTTTTTTAAATACTGTTCATAATGAGCGGTTTTTAAATGCCAACTTGCATAACAGTAGAAAGCACAATTACTCTTTCTAGTGAGCATTTGACTATACTGTTAACAACTAGTCTAGAGCACCATCTGCTGTTAAAAACTAGCCTCAGAATTGATTTAGGAGAGAAGATTTTGAAAATCTCTGAATTGATGCAGTATTGACTTCACGAAAGATTTGTCCACAGCTCTAATTTGAAAAAGGCACATAAGATTATTAAAATATATTTTGACAAAAAAAAAAAAAATACCTGATGATTTTGCTCTACACCTCG
This sequence comes from Danio aesculapii, assembly GCF_903798145.1. Classification (NCBI taxonomy): domain Eukaryota; kingdom Metazoa; phylum Chordata; class Actinopteri; order Cypriniformes; family Danionidae; genus Danio; species Danio aesculapii. The sequence continues at coordinate 27,908,592 of NC_079454.1, read as the reverse complement.
TCCTCCATGCAGGTGTAACTGACCCAGACCAACCTAGAGGGGAGAAGCTAATTTTTAAAAATGTGACAGTGGTAAACAAAAATACACTTAAAGGGACAGTTCATTTAAAAATGAAAATTTACTCACAGTTTACTCACTCAAGGGGTTCAAAACTTTTGAGTTTCTTTTTTATGTTAAATAGTACAGAAGAAAATTTGCAGAAAGCTGCAAACCTGACTTCCATAGGAAAAACAAATACTACAGAAGTCAATAGTGATAGGTTTTTAGCTTTCTTCAAAATATCTTCTTGTGTGTTCAACAGGAGACAGAAAATCAAACTGTTTGAGAACAAGTAAAGGGTGGGTAAATGATGACAACTTTCATTTTTGGGTGAAAGATCCCTTAATGCCAAAACATAAAGTATGCTAAATAGCTGGGTGGACAGCCTAAGCTAAACCTGAAATAATGCCACAATGTACAGACAAATCAACATGGTTTTATTTTACCTGTGCCTGCACATCTCCTTTCTCAGCCAAGAACTGGTAGTACTGGATTAAGTCCTCTTCTAGCATTCCACTGCTAGAACCAGGATTTTCCACTTCATCTAAGAGCCGGATCCGCTGTACTGCACTGCCCCCTGTCAGAGACACGTCGCTGGCCACTAGCAGAAGGGGAGGGGGAAAAAAAAAAAGTTCACCTTAGGCTACAATATTGCAAGACATTATGCAAACTCTTGTTTTGCCCATTTATAAAAAAAAATACTAAGATGATTTACTAAACACACAGTGGGGAAAAAAATAGGGGATTGTCGGCTTACACTAATTTGCCCAGTTTAAATAATATGGCCCATAATTATCACAGAGTTCAATATGGACTGATTGAAAACATCACAGTAGTAGAAAGCGATTATATGAGGGAGGTTGTGATCAAACTCTTTAACCACATAATGATTAACTGTGTTATACATTGCAGAGAAGCTCTCACAAAATTATTTAAGACACTAAACATTTCCTTAAACTGCCAGAGGGCATAGCGTCCAAGATCACATCAGGTAATGAAATCTGATATTTTCAAGTGGACACCAGAGACCCAGGAAACATCTTTTAAACGATGCAGTCCTGGAATTAGTCATATATTTAGATGTGTATCAGGATTGCATTAAAGGAACAGAAATGTGAAATGATTTACCGTGATTGGCCACTAGCCTGTAGTGAGTGAGAGCAGATTCACAGCTCTGAGGAACTCCAACACCTCCCCAATATCTGTAGCCCTGAAAAGAAAGCATGGCATCCATCAAATAGCAGAGCCAAACACAAGCCTGAACCACTGCATTGTGAGAGTAGTCATGGATAAATTATAGTCCCAACAGGGTCTGAGGTTTCAACTTTGCTTCATGTAACTGAGCCAATGCGTCGCTCTGAAGTTCAATAGCTCGAAGGCTTGTGTGGACAGATATCAGCTTGATATATGCAACGTCACACAGGCTCATGGCACACAAGATAAGCAAGTAATCAAGTTTTGTTTCCAGGCTGGAACAGAATCCTCCCTTGTGTTTAAAACACAGGATAGAGAATCATTCTTCTTACCAGAATCATATGTGCCACTAGGTTTCCACCCAAAGCTCCAAAGGTGTAGTACACCAACGCCTGCAATCAAGTGAAAAAGAATTTTCTTTAATCCTTTACAATAATTATGTTGTGCTTGCTAGATACACATCATCAGGTCATACCTTTGCTTGACTTGAGTTCACACCTAATCCTGCAGCATACAGGAATCCAAGTGCCTGTGTGAACAAAAACTGAATGTAAATTGTCCACAATGTAAAAAAATAATGTTATATATTAAATAAATGTTTTCCTGATGCAAGAGTTACAGTAATAAAGTGGCTCAGCACACATCTACTATTTTAACAAACAGCTTGAAATAAGTCAGGGGGTGGGGGGTATTAGCTGTATTAAGATAGATGATGACACGAAGTATAGTAAATAAACAATTACAGTCTGGGCTTTTGGCGAGCCCTCCAGTGCCAACTTCTCAAACATCTCCTTCGCCTGAGGAATGTTCTGGGGTAAGTAGTCTCCAAACAGCATGGCATATGCTACCTTCTCCATGGCCTTGGTATGACCCATCTCTGCGACCTGCAGGAGTTTGTCAAACAATCTGCAATAAAGAAAGGAATAATATTAGAAAGATATTAACTAAATGTCATATTCAAATGTTTAGATCAAGTAACATTTTCATATTTTTTAGAAGTTTATTAAAACGACAAAAGCTGCATTTATTTGATCATAAATAAAATAAAAACAGTTTGAAACTCGATGCCAAAACCAACAGTAACCAAATCAGGCTAGAAACACGCCATCAACAAACACTAATTGTCTACAGGCTTACTTTAAACTATTTAAAAACAATTAAAAAAAAGTTAAAAACTTTAAACTTTTTTTTTTCTATTTATGAATATACACTGCTGTTAAATTTTTCTTATTGAAATGAATGTTTAAATTATGATACAGTCTTTATTCAGGATTTAATGATGAACTAAAATAAATATACTATATCATTTAATAGCTGACGTAATACGGTACCTAAAATTAAAATTTATTTGAAATGCAAAAAAAATTATAAAAAGCCCAAACCATCACTCTCTGAAATTAAAAAACCTAAAATAAAAACTAATAACTTTAAGCAAGAAATATACACCCTTAAAGGAGTCCTATTTTTCAAAGTCTGGATTTTATTGTAGCGGTGTACTAGAACATGCTCTCATGCTTGTTGGTTTGAAAAACACATTGATTGTCACATAATTTACCATGCTAGAACACTTTTCTCTCCAGCTTGGCTTAATTAGTTCTGGGTTTGATGAAGGAAATAAAAAAAATGAAATGTGTTGTGATTGGGGCGACGCAGTGGGGCAGTAGGTAGCGCTGTCGCCTCACAGCAAGAAGGTCGCTGGTTCGAGCCTCGGCTGGGTCAGTTGGCGTTTCTGTGTGGAGTTTGCGTGGATTTCCTCCGGGTTCCCCCACAGTCCAAAGACATTTGGTACAGGTGAATTGGGAAGGCTAAATTGTCCGTAGTGTATGAGTGTGCATAAGTGTGTATGTGTTTCCCAGTGATGGGTTGCGGCTGGAAGGGCATCCGCTGCATAAAAAACAAAATGTTGGATAAGTTGGCGGTTAATTCTGCTGTGGCGACCCCAGATTAATAAAGGGACTAAGCCGAAAAGAAAATGAATGAATGAATGTGTTGTGATTGATTAGCTGTCCCAGTGCATTGTGAATGGGGAAAATTGTGAAATTTCAGTACTGCCACACCCCCTGCCAAAGTCACGAGTTCCATGTGTTCTGATATAGTTACGAAGGATGTCAATATTGCCATATCAATTGGAGCTGTATTCAGATGCCAACAATATTGATCAAGAGGATATTATCAGCCCTAAAGGATTGCTAACATTGTAGTTTGTTTGGCTAAATTATATTTTAGATGGTCCAGAATTGTACTGTCAGCAATTTATAAAAAAAAAAAATAATAATTGTAATAAATAATTATTCAGATTCATTTGTAATAATGCTGTTAAACTGCCTTGTAAGGTAAATAATTAGCTTTTTGGTGTGACATCATAAATCCTGGAAAACAACACAGATTCATTGTAAATTATGGGCAGGCAATGTACAATGTTTGTTTCTGAGGCTGCTGCTCAAACTAAGGCATTATTGTTTTTAGACAGGGTGGCTTGAATTAAAAAAAAATAAATAAATAAAAAATCTGTTGCAAAAGCACTGAAAGAAGTGAAGTTTCATAAACTAATTTCGAGAGGAGCACGTGATATGATTGAGCACGTCTGGCCACTCATCTGTAATCAGTAATAATCCAATCAGAGTGATCCTAGTTTACTATAAATGGATCATTTTCTCCCTACTGCTCTATCTTCGTTTGGTAGAATCCCCCTTCCACCCCATCTCTTCCTTTTCTAAAGGGGGAGCTCTCGGGACCTACCTGATCTCGGATCTCCTGATATGCTTATCGACTGGGCGGGAGCCCTGGGCTCAAATATCTCCGAGCTCAGGGTTCTCTCCCGGGACAGCATGCCAAACCAGCTTTAAACGCCAAGCATATCTAAGTGGGAACTCTTGAAATAAGCATTTTATAACCACACAGAACTTACTCTTTCTTCTGGCTCCTTCGGTTGGTGCCATTAATCATCCTAACTGTGGCTTGGTACTGTTCTTCAGCCTCTTCCGCCATCCTCCTCTGCTCTGCCTGCTCCTCCGCTATGAGGATGAACAGACACATCACATTCACTTTAGGAAAAAATGACTACAAATGTTAAAATCACGACTAACTTATAAAGGCTGGTAAAGTCAGAACTGATCATTTGATCTACACTGTAAAACCCAACAGTCAACTTTATCAAATGAAATGAGTGTAGTTAACTCAAAATTGACTGAAAGTTAATTCTACTAATTTGAAAAGAGTTTTGAACTCAATGTTGAAGGTAATGAGTTAAATTAATACCTCATAACTTAATTTAAATAGAGTAAGTTCACAGTACTCATATAGATTAGTTTAACTGTAATGGTTTGTAGCAATCGGTTTGAGTTGCCTTAACTTGAGTTACAGTACTCAGTTGGTTTGAGTTCTGTTCATTTATTGGGTTTTACTGTGCTCAAATTGCTTTGTTTACTCAAATGGATTAGGTTCACAGTACTCATTAGGATTAGTTTTTGAATTACCTTAACTTTTTGGGTTTTACAGTGTAGGAAATGAAAGCAGAAAATTAATGGAAATAAAAGAATAACTTTCTACTAATCTGAGAACAACTCATTTACTTTCAACTGGAAATCACAATAGCAATCATTTTTACAATAAGAGCTGACTCACTTTCACAGAAGCCCCATCTCTTATCGTTATTGTAGTCATACGTTGTGGCACACCACAGTCTCCCATCTCCTCTGCCTTCAGTAGTGCAGTCTGAATACTCTTTCCCTTGGAAAAGAAAAGGGAATATGCAGGGCTCCCCAGAGGCCGTTCCACCATTCACCACCGGAACTGCGTCACATGATAAAACACCAATGATAAAATGACACATTATTCAGACACTTTCACAGGAAACTAACTAAGCAAAGGTGAACGCATGAGTGAGCAAGTTTCTTCTCAACAGACACTGCAACCTGTAAGCATGAAGATCCTGTTTACACCTGGTTTTAAAATGCATTATTGTGGACAACTCTAAACACAGGTGTACAGACTGTGAGATCTTTATTCTTTTTTAAATATTTCCCAAGTGCACAGTTTTTACCATTATATATTTATATAGAAAATGTCAATATTTTGATCATTTATTCTTTATTGGCTGGAATAAAAAAGTAAACATTTTAAAACTGCTATGGACAATCTTATTAGCCCCTTAAAGAATTTTATTTCTCAATTGGCTACAGAATAAACCACTGTTGTCAATTGACTTGACTAATATATTAAACTTGACCTGTTCATCTATTTAACCCAGTTAAGCCTTTAAATTGCACATTAAGCTGAATACTAGTAAAATATTATTTCTGTCATAATGGCAAAGAGAAAATAAATTATTAGAAATTAGTTTTTAAAACTTGTGTTGACTACACCATTTGAGAAACAATTTAAGAAATATTTGAAAAGGACACACATTTCACAGCAGGGCTTTTCATTTGGTTTTTAACTGTAAACGAGGGTCGAAACATTGAGCTCATACACATTTGGCCACTTAAAGACGTAGTTGAAAACACATTGAAACAAACAGGTACTGCTTTTAAATAGAGAGTTTCATGTTATCGGATCTGTTCATACAGCCACAAAAAAAAACAAAAAAAAAAAACAACTAAAAGCAAAATTAAAACAAAAAAATATGAGAAATCTAATATTCTCTTATTGGTCATTATTTTAACACAATCAATCCACAGTCTTCAGTACAGTTATGTAGCTATAAGAGCAGAATTGAAATCTAATGTTCTCCATATTGTTATATGTATATGCTGCATTTAAGCTACTTATTTCACAATAATAGAAAATGAAGAACCGGCCCAATTACATACACCAGAGCATCGATAACGATTTTAAAAAAAAAAAAGTATTCAAAAGTTGGCAAAAGTGACTTATTACAATCGCAATAGCAAGTGTCGTGGCCAAAGAATAAGGTATGAAATATGAGCTATGAAAACTTAAACAGCATATAATAACACAATTTTAGCGGTGGGAGTAAAAAAAAGCTGCAAAGTAACTAGAGACAGATAAAATGATGCCACATATACAGACAAATCTAACTATCAAGAAATGTATGCTCTTATTCAGGAAGCACCTGCAGACTGCATTTACTCACTTTCTTTACGGCGCTCCTGTGGTGGAGGTGGCTGACTTGGAAGGTCTTCCTTTTCAATCTCCTCAACTTTGCTCTCCATATCAGTGTCTGTTGTACTGCTGTCAGTCTGGGCATCTTTAGGTACATATGCATGTCCCGTCACAATATTGGGGGCTTCATTTTCAGCAGTGCTCTGATTTTGACAAAAAAAAAACACAGAGAGAAAACTTGATTAGTAAGAAAATAGCATTGTTGGCATGCACACAAATAATAATGATTTTAAAAACATGCTAACACAGAGAGAGAGAGCAGAAATGCATATTCATTTAATTCAATTTATACATAAAATACTTTAGAATTTTTCATATTTAACATAATTTTATCAATTACTAAACAAAAACTAATGACTCGTATTTTAAACATGGTTAAATAAAGGCGCCCACTAAAATGCAATTAAGTGCAATGCCATCTTATACAGCAAAAAAAATCTCATTATGCATATTAAGAACAAGAACCATTTAATAACATTTTGATGACAAATAAATAAAGATTATTTCACCCATATTTTCACAAATACTTTTGGGTCACACTTTATAATAAGGTTTTATTAGTTAACATTAGTTAATGTATTTACTAACATGAATTTAAAATGAACAGTACTTACAGCATAATGCAAGTACTTGCAGTATAATGTAATATGTACAGTTTTATTACAAATCATTGTACAACATTTACTAATGCATTATTAAAATCCGAAGTGGTGCTTGTTTACATTAGTGAACATGAACAAACAATGAAGGACTTAATTTTAATTAAATATTGTTAACAAATATGTGTGATAACTGTATTGATAATTGCCTGTACATGTCAGTAACCTAATGTAAACAGACTCTTTACATTCAAATATAATGCTTTCAATGCATAAAAACTCATTTTGTGCACCAGGTGTACACCAAATATACAATGCAATTCCAGGAGCGACAAACACAAAACACTCTGCCTTCTACATACGTGCATGTTTATGGTACTGATAATATGCCATTATGTTGTTTTATGTAAGATTACCTGAGAATCCCCACCGTCACCAACTCCATCATCTGAGGGTACATCTGCAATGACAGTAAACAGTCAGGTTTAGTTTTTACATATGCTACATACAACATATGTCAACACATTTTAGTTCAAGAAACTTGCACACTTCACATATGATAAATACAGTTAAACAGTGATCATTTAAAGAGCTTTATGTAGTAGTTACATTTAAACAAACACAAATGTACTTATATGAGACCAAGCAATGAATACTTGAAAAAGAGCCTCACCACCAGCTGTCACTTCCAAAGTCACAGCTAAAGCCACAATCAGGACCAGATAAGACTTCATAGCTGAATTCATGTTGCCAAAGTCCTCAAAACGTAGTGAACTAGTAAAAAATTATTTAATTCAGCACATTAACAACCTGTGGTCCTAACTAGCCATCTAGCTTTATAAATCTGTCAGTGAACTGCACCTGACTGCATAACCCACCAGCTATAGACATTAACCAGCAAGCCAATGAACCAGAAACTTCTCCCAAGAGAAAAAAAGGACTACAACACAATAATCCATTCGCAAATATTGCACATTAAGAGCCTAACTGCAGCTAACGTTAGTAGCTCAATGTAACTAACTCAGTGACAGTATGTCTACACAGCTAGCACAGCTAAACAAACACAAACAGCACTTCCCAGAGACTAGCGCTTTTGACGCTCGCCGAGCAGGAATTTTTTCCAAGACGGTTTCCGGAATGTTTACAAGAACACTATGATGTCTAACAAATCACAGGACAGATGACAATAACGTTTAGCCGTCGTCAGGGTTTCTCGTGTTTCAGCATATTTCTGTTCTCTGGCCGACCCCCTATTTCCTAATCCGCTGCGCTTTCACCAATTAAAATGAGGTACCGCAGATAACAGCCAATCGCTGCGCTCCCGGATTCAGTCGACCAATCAGATGTGCACACACAAGAGTATCACGGCGGCTGAGATACGCGAATGGAGCAGAAGTGAACACGACTGTATGCAGGATGTGGATACGCCTTTAACAGCTGACTGATTATACAGTACGTGTGAAGTAAACATGAGAGATATATGAATGATAGAGTAATGAATATTGATTTATTATTTATGTTATTATTATTGTACGTTTTAGATATACATATTTCATATAGTATACAAATATTCTTAAAAAAAAAAGTTTCCTAATTGCAAGCCATAGCCTGCTGGCCTTTAAATGAACAAATTCATTTAGATATATTTTATACGCAACATTTCAGTTCTGACATAACTCTTATTTAATCAACAGATGCAATGCAATTTAATTCCTAACAAAAACAGACAGGTGCAAAAATTTGGGCACCCCAACAGAATAATGATATCAATCTTTTGTACAGCCACCTTTTGCTGAAATAACAGCCTGTAGACACTTCTTATAATCAAGGATAAGTGCCTGAATTATTGCTGAAGCCATTTTGGGTCATTCTTCATTGCACAATTTCGCCAGTTCAGTCAAGTTTGAAGAGTATCAAACAAAACAGTGTTTTCAAATCAACCCGTATATTTTCAATGATGTTCATGTCTGGGAACTGGGATGGCCTAAAACATTGTATCGTGTGTGATTATGAATTCCTTGGTAGATCTGGAACTGTGTTTTGTGTCACTGTACTGCTGAAATATTAAACCCAGCTGTAACTTCAGCCTTTTGACTGATTCCTGAACATTGTTCTTCAGATTCTGCTGATACTGGATGGAATCCATGTGAACTCTGACAAGATTTCTAGTACCTGTGCTTGCCACACATCCCCACAGAATGATGGAGCCCCACCATATTTTACAGTAGGGAGCATGTTCTTCTCCTGGAATGCTGTGTTCTTTTTCCGCCATGCAAAGCTCCTATGGTTGTTGCATCTGTCCACAGTATATTTTTCCAAAATGATTCAGGCTTGTCCAGATGAGCTTCTTCTGCATCACCTTCCATTGAGTTGTTCTTTTTGAAGAGTGCGCTGAACTGTGGAACGACGTACAATGACATTAGCAGCAAGATGTTCCCGGAGCTCTTTGGAGGTGGTCTCTGGTTTGTCTGTGACTATTCTAACCATTCTTCACTTTTGCCTTTCAGATATTTTTCTTGATCTAGCAGATCTTTCCTCCGCAAGAACTGTTCCAGTGGCCCTCTATTTTCTTACTATAGTTCCGACTGTGTAGATAAAGTCTTCAAACCTTTGTGATAGCTTTTGCATCTTTCTCTGCATTAATTTTGGTGAATTATCCTAGTTTTTAGGTCATTAGGAAAGTTCTTCTGTGGTTCTCATGTTGCTACTTTCAGGTTCACAATAAGGAGAAGCACAATTAGCAATCAGCTATCTTAAATATGTTTTTTTTTCATGATTTATTACACCTGTGTTGGGATTGTAAAGGTTCACTGAGTCACTCAAATCAATTTTGTGTTGTAATCAATCAGCATTAAGTGACTACAGGTTTTGAAAAGCGAGGGTGCCCACACTTTTGCATAGCCTATTTTTCAGTTTCAGTTTAATTTCACACATCTCAATACTGCTACACTACGTATTTCTGTCTGAAAAACATGATATTATCTAGCTTTCTCTAGAAACCAAATGGTTTTTCACTGCGATCTTCTCTTATAAGGAAAGAGCACATTACAGCCTCAATGGTGTGCCCAAATTTTTGCAGAAGACTGTATATAAAATACGAATTTTGTTATTGTAAATATTAAACATACACATTTTAATTAGTGGGCCAATATTCTAATTTTAAGAATCTACAATGTTACGCAAATAAAAGGCTCGAGAAAATGTCAAATTCAAAGGCTGTTAAAAATATTTATTTGTTTTATTGTAACACAGTTTTAACACGTTTTAACAATTTATTTAAATTTAACATGATGAAACCATTTATTTTCACATTTAACACATTTTCACTACGCTCATTATTTATATCTGGAATGCCCAGACATAACTTTCAAATTTACATATTACATTCAAATACTGCAATGCAATACCAAATACAAAAAGAAGGCACATTTTTTCACTGAGAAGGTACAGGTGTTTGTAGGGATCCAGCAACTAACTGGTGCAAACAAGGCATTCCTGTTCACAGATGTCATTTTTAATATGATTGTTTGGGGAGTAACAGCCGTGACTTTGACAACCTTGCCACCACAGATCTTATTTTACTCATGAATTAAGGAAAAGCACATTAAAAAAACCTGGGAAAAAAAACAGAAAAATCTGCCACTAGAGGGAATTTTCTGGATTGTAATGTCGCCGGTGCATCACTCTGTTATGTCCTGAGTTTCTGGCATGGCACACGTTTTGGCTTAGTAGAGCAGTGCTCCAAAACCAAATGTCTGTTTAATGGCATTAAAGTAGTATCTCTGCCAGCCCTCTTTCATCCTTTCCTCCTCGTTGCTGGGAACTCCTCTGGCCTCCAGAATCAGCTCTGTCTCACTGCCTTGATTTACAAAGTTTAAAATGACAGTCGCTGCATGCCCTAGAAAAAAACAAAAAACAAGAACATTACTTAGGTTAAAGGAAACAGATCTGACAATACTGATGAACTCTGGCAATCAAAGATAAGCAGCACATTGAAATGCAATTTATTATTATTAAGTGGATTCACTCTGTGGATTAATTCAAATTATTATGAGACTATAATAACATAAAATACAAAATACAGAAAAATATCAAATAAACACCTGCTGGCCAACTAGCAAACCTCCATCTCATGGCGATTTTCTTATCTTGAATCTAATTGGGTAAAAAGCAAGATTACAATCAAATTAGAACATCATGCTTTCTTTAGAAAAAGTAACTGTGCTACTCAAATTAAATAAAATTGTTACATTAAATCACTATTCTTACCAGTTCTGCAAACTGTCCATGAACATTTCCTTCCAGCAGCCTGAATTTGCCACCACAGCGCCCATCTACAAAAGCAGCGAGGTGTGTAAATGCCTGCACCATCTACACCATGAAAAGACAAACAGCAAGTGAGTTTTATTTGCATTCAGAAGAGATAGAAAGTACATTGGGAGTTTGATCCCGACCTCTTGGGTTACGAAAATCCTGTACAACTCTTCTGGTGATGTAAGGAATGTGTCTTTCAGACTGAAAGACACTGTTGCAATTTTGACTCCAGTGCTGGGAGCGTTAGCTGTGCTGGAGGACCCAATCTATGAGGGGAACAAAATATATTTTCTCAATTTTGATACAGAGCCGAAACATCAGAGTAAACAAATATCACTCACTCACAAAAAAACAAAAACATATTGCATAAATAGCACATTTGTACGGTGGCTGAGAGACCTCAAATATAAGTTAAGAAAACAGTATGCAAGGATGGCCATTTCAGATATATTAAAATAAAACAATGTATGGATGACTGTATATTTAGAATTGACACTCACTGGCAACTTTATTGGGTATACACGTTCAACATATCCAATCAGCCAATTGTATGGCAGCACCTAATATGTATTTAGCCATGCAGACATGGTCAACATGATCTAACATCAAAATGGCGAAGAATGGCAATTTAAATAACTTGACATGGTTGTTGGTGCTAAGTGGGCTGTTTTTGAAACTGTTAATCTATGGGGGTTTTCACATGCAACCATTACTAGAGCTTAAAGAGAATAGTTTTAAAAATATCCAGTGAGCGGCAGTTCTCATGGTGAAAATGCCTTGTTGATGCCAGAGGAGAATCACCAGACTGGTTTAATCTGAGAGAAGGCCATAACTGAATTTGAGCATCTCTTCAATAGCCTGCCTGAGCTTTGTGGCTCGCCATCTCTTTATGGCCAAAGTGTACCAATATTATAATGCCTACCTCCAGCAGGATAATGTGCAATTTCACAAAGCTTAAATCATCTCAGACTGGTGTATTGAACATAACAGTGAGCTCACTCATTTCTGATGGCTTCCACAGTCATTAGATAGCAGTTCAATAGAGCACCTTTGGGATGTATTGTAACGTGTGATTTGCATGATGGAAGTGCAGCTGACAAATCTGCAGCCACTGTGTGATGCTGTCATGGAAATATGGATCAGAATCTCTGAGAATCAACTGCACGTTTACAGTAATTTACCTGTAAATGTGTTTTACAGTAGCAGGGCTTTACCGTGATTTCGTTTTAAAGTAAAATAGCCTTACCGCAACTTTTTTTTATGGTAAAATGCCAATTACCACATTTCAGTTTTACACTATGACCATTTTTACAGAACTTTTGCTGTAATTTATTTACATTTTACACTAGCAGTACAAAATCTTTATTTTCAGTATTTACTATTAAATTAAATAAATTCCAAACAAGTGACGAGATCCTGTACAACAGTATTTTTGTCATTTATTGTTATTATATCCATCTTAAATGGTTTACAAAAGTAATTTTCATTCATCGGTCCATTTTAAATACATTTTTTGATACATTTTTTTATTGACTGTGTTCATTTTTATATTTAACTACAGTAGCAATACTTGATATGCAGTAAATTACTGTAAAACTTTTTACATGACCCACAATGCAGTGCATATTACAGTAGTGAACTGTAAAGAATGTATGTGGTATTTTACTGTGCATTTTCTGCAGGAAATAACTGTAAAACTGCAGTAAAGTCTAACAGTGTAGTACTAGCAAGTAATAAAGTGGCCAACAAGTGCATGTCAGCTACCAGAAATACTCATGAGAACTTACCTGTGTTTTGTCCAGTTTGACCTTGGCCTGTGCCTCCTGATTCTGTTGGTATAGTGCATTTTCTGTTGGTAAAATCATACCCTGAGCGAACTCTGTGAAAACAAGTCACAGGAACGTGAACAGCTGTACAAATACAAGAAAGCTGAATTGACGAATCAGCTTAGTTTTAGAGCAGTCACCTGTTTTGAGATGTTTCACATAGTTGCCTAGTGCCATTCTGATTTTCTTGACTCCCTCTCTCCTCATGAGATCAGTGAGCGGTGTGCTTGGCTGATCTTTACATAGTGTAACACTGATCTGTACAAACAAACATAAGCATAAGTTTTAATAATGCAACATGCTCTGTCATGTAGGAGTCTTTTATATTGGGAGAGTGGTGTACTGTGCTTACATCTAAGTCATCCATATCGTTTTCATCAGAAAGATTTGGTATTTCTACAATGCCCTTATATTTGATTCCAATTTTATTTGTACCTAAAGTAAAAGGGAAAAAATATTTTCATCTCTGGATCATCATAGTTTATCAGTACACTACCTGACAAAAGTCTTGTCTTGGATCCTAGTTGTTAGAGCAACAAATAATAACGTGACTTCTAGTTGATCATTTGGAAAAGTGGCAGAAGGTAGATTTTTCCAATGAATCATCTGTTCTGCATCACAATCATCACAAATACTGCAGAAGTCCTATTGGAATCTGCATGGACGCAAACAGAAATTCAGTCAAGTTTGGTGAAGGAAAAATCATGGTTTGGGGTTACATTCAGTATGGGGCGCGCAAGAGATAAGCAGAGTGGATGGCAACATCAACAGCCCGAGATTTTAAGACATCTGTGTTGCCCATTACATCACAAACCACAGGAGAGGGCAAATTCTTCAGCAGGATAGCGCTCCTTATACTTCAGCCTCCACATCAAAGTTCCCTTAAAGCAAAGAAGGTCGAGGTGCTCCAGGGTTGGCCAGCTCAGTCACCAGATATGAACATTATTGAGCATGTCTGGGGTAAGATGAAGGAGGAGGCATTGAAGATGAATCCAAAGAATCTTGATGAACTCTGGGAGTCCTGTAAGAATGCTTTCTTTGCTGTTCCAGATGACTTTATTAATAAGATATTTGAGTCATTGCAGAGATGTGTAGATGCAGTCCTGCAAGCTCATGGGAGTCCTACACAATATTAATTCTTTTTCCACTGCACCATTACTTTATATTCTATACTGTACATTATTTCTGTTAAGTGACACGACTTTTGTTTAAGCAAAGTCAGACTTTACTGTCCTAATTAAACAATTTAAAATCACGGCATGATCACATTTTGGTAAAATAAGCGTAATCTAGAGGCCTTTGCCTTTCATATAAGCCACCATATCATTAACTAATCATTAACTAGTAGTCAAGTTATTAATTGTTGTTCCTAAAACTTGGATAGGTGACAAGACTTTTGTCAGGTAGTGTACATTCAATTACTATGTTTTAAACCTTGTTTATTACAGTTTAAATTTTGTCTCACCAGTCCATGAGGCCTTCACAACCCACTCATAGAAGTAGATGAGTTTGCCTTTGCGGTTGTTTATAGAGGCTTCACCATCTATATTGCTGACATCTGTGATCTCGCATGTGCCTTCTTCACCCTCTACACGAATCCCCAGTAGGAGGCCATTTATTGCATCTTGGGACCAGCTTGTGACATCTCTCTCTGTCCTGTAGTAAGATTAAGGAAATTTAAAAGTCTGAATTTATTTTATTGATACTACATGTAATTTATTCATTTTCCTTCCGCTTAGTCCCTTTATTCATCGTTTAGTAAAAAATATTGACACAAAACATTTTATTCCTTAATTCCTTTCACCCAAAAATGTTCTCGTTGCTCTGTTTCTACTCATTCATTCATTTTCCTTCGGCTTAGTCCCTTTTTTCACCAGGGGTCACCACAGTAGAATGAACCGCCAACTTATCCAGCATATATTATACACAGCGGATGCCCTTCCAGCTGCAACCCAGTACTGGCAAAACTCTCATAAACTCTCATAAACATATACTGGCATTAACTGTCACATTCACGCACATACACTACAGCCAATTAGTTTATTAAATTTACCTATACCGTATGTCTTTAGACTGTGGGGAAAACTGGAGCACCTGGGGGAAACCCCCCCGAACACTGGGAGAACATGCAAACTCCACACAGAAATGGCAACTGACCAGCTGGGACTCAAACCAGCAACCTTCTTGCTGTGAGGTGACGCTAACAACTGAGCCACTGCGATTCAACTGAGCCTACATGTGATTCGTGTTTTTTTTTTAAGAACTGCAATTACTGTTGAAAATTTACTCACTATTTACTCACCCTCGGGTGATTTCAAAGCTTATTTTTTCTGTTGAAAACAAAATGGAAACCAGTAAATACTGACATCCAGAGTAGGAAAAACAAATACCAGTTTCCAACATTTTTCAAAATATCTTCTTTTGTTTTCAACAAAAAAATTATAAAAAACTGGAGGGTGAGTAGACAATGACAGATTTTTATTGTAAACTATCCCTTTAAATCCAAGTAAAATGTTTACCATAATGTGAGAAATTATTCAGACACTTAGAAAACAAATGGTTAAAATATGATTTATGCAAATTATTTTACTTACTTTAACATTTATGTAAATATTCTGATGGGTTCTTATACAAATATATAAATAAAATAACAGAATAAGTGATTGTACTGAATTTTGTTGTATCTTAAATGTACTTCTTGCTGACAAACGGGTAGAAACTAGTGGTTTAAACGGTAATGGCAAAGTGTAAAGAAAAATAATTTTAAACGTGGCATTTAAAATACACACACACACACACAAAACATTTTACACATATCAAGTGGGACAGTTCAAGAGCCTTACTCAGTTTGCTTTTTCATCAGAACACCCTGCGTCTAATTCTGTCTTACATTCATGGACTTCCCAAAATAGGTCGTGCCAATCCCTCACATTCAACTACAGGACATTCCAGACTGGCTTCTGCAAACACTAAAGAGCTAACCTATCTACTGCAGATCTGATGAAGGCAGGACACTTAGAAAGAAGAAGAAAATGGTTTCAGTGTTCTGCAAAGTGATATGATATACTGGATCATAAACAAGAAAATTGTAAATCTTCCAGTTTCTATACAGACAACATTGGATAGTTGTGCACCACAATAACACCAAAAAATGATTAATAAATGTAGTGATTCATATGTAGAAAGTTTGCAATGAGTAACAGTGTCTATTTATTCTACTTCATATAAATAAATTAACAGATTAATAAATATTTAACACCCCAATCATGGACAACTAAACACTTAAACACTCTTCAAACCTTCCCTACAGTCATTTAAAGGCACATGCCCATAACCAACTCAGTTTAGACTGTGATGCCAACTGGTGGACATAAATGCAGGTTTACCTACCAGTGCCAATTATTGACATTTGTTGCGTCTGCTCTTTCTTCCACAATCCAGCGCGGGTCCCCTTCTCCCCATTTGGCCATGACAGAATTTTTATGACACACTACTGAGATACTCTGATAATCTCCGGATACTAAAGTAGCGCAGAGATTGACAAAGCATAAACATATGCAGCAGAAGCTCAGCTGATTTGCTGGGTGGATCAAGTTGTTTAAATATTAATGATATAATGCATTAACGTTTAACCAGTAACGTTAGCCTATACAAAAACAAAACTGAGGGAAAAACCGAAAGCGCAAAAGACAAACGCGCATGTATGGAGGTTATTTGTCCGCTTAAGTAGTCGTCAGCTGTCCCCCAAGATCTTTATTAAGCTCCCGTCGAAAGTACCAGAACCGGAACTGGTACAGAAGCTTCCTCTAGAAGCGAGAACCCCGCAGACCACCTAAGTAAGAGATCAATTACCTCATTTTAAAAACTCACAGCCGAAATATGACCTTTCGACATCACTGACAACTTGACTCCTCATCAAAAACGATTACTGAAAGTGCATGTAGTGCACTCGAGAATATCATTCAATGAGCTTTAACAACACAAGTTTAATATAGGCTAATAGCTCTAGATGTGAAAAACTCATTCACCCAAACTGTAGAATATAAAAAACAATAATTATCTGCATATGAGCTCAATAAATCTTTAAGCATTAATCATTATGTAAATCATTAATATTTAATCACTTAAATCAACTTGTAGTAAATTACCACACATACAGTTGTAGTCAGAATTATTAGCCCCCCTGTTTATTTTATCCCCAATTTCTGTTTAAAGAAGAGAAGATTTTTTCAGCACATTTCTAAACATAATAGTTTTAATAACTCATTTCTTATAACTTATTTATATTATCATTGCCGTGATGACAGTAAATAATATTTGACTAGATATTTTTCAAGACACTTCTATACAGCTTAAAGTGACATTTAAAGGCTTAACTAGGTTAATTAGCTTAACTAGGCAGGTTAGGGTAATTAGGCAAGTTATTGTATAACGATGGTTTGTTCTGTAGACTATTGAAAAAAATAGCTTAACGAGGCTAATAATTTTGACCTTAAAAATATTTTTAAAAATGAAAAACTGCTTTTATTCTAGCCAAAATAAAACAAATAAGACATTCTATTGACTTTCTATCTAGACAATTTGGGAAATATTTAAAAAAGGAAGAAAAATTCAAAGGGGGGATAATAATTCTGACTTAAACTGTTTTATAGCATAAACTTATTTAAGGTATTTATAATTTCAAGATGTATCTTAAAAATAAATATCTGAATTTTAGACTTTTTGCTCTGAATGAGGCATTTTTAAGGCCTGTAATGCTGAAACCTTGCTGTAATGTTCTATAGATGCACTACCGGTCAAAAGGTTAGGGTCAGTAGGATTTTTAATTGTTTTAAAATAAGCTTATCCTGCTCACCAAGGCTGCATTCATTTAATCAAAAACTTTTAAAAAACAATTTAATTAAAACTGCTAAATGTTATCGCACTATAAAATAATTGGTCAAAAGTAGTTTATCATTTAATTTAATCATTTATTCCAGGGATTTTTAAGATGAATTCATTACTCCAGTCTTTAGAGTCACATGATCCTTCAGAAATCACTCTAGTATTTATTATTATTATTATTATTATTATTATTATTATTATTATTATTAATGGTAATAGTAATAAAGCAATAATGACTGGAGTAATAATTTCATTTGAAACTACATACAATAATAAATACATTTAATAAATGCCACCTTGATGAACAGAATAATTTTCTCAAAAATATATGAAAAAAACAAACTTTTGACCAGTAGTGTATGTATATCGCATTTATCATATACGGTACAGGTGAATTGTATGCTAAAATTAACCATAGTGTGTTAATGAGTGTGTATGAATGTTTCCCGGTGATGGGTTGCTGCTGGAAGGGCATCTGCTGCATAAAACTTATGCTGGATAAGTTGGCGGTTCATTCCGCTGTGGCAGTCTCTGATTAATAAAGAAAATGAATGAATGAATTTATCGTGCACGGCCATACACCCAAATCTCTCCACTCTTCCACCAGTGTGCATCATCCACTTGGATGATGCGACGGCAGCCATATGAGAACAAAAATTTTACTGAAGACTATTTTTTTATTTCTTTTAAAACATATATATGTTAAATGTACAGTAGTAACACTTAAAACTAAATATTTGACTTATATTAAGCTGAATAAGAATTACATTCTTGTATTAAAGTGATCAATTAATTAATTATTTGTTAAAAAATAATCAAGCATAGAAAGCAGCACTGACAAAATAGGGTCTGTAATAATTTTAGCGTAAATTGTATTTTATTCGACGGTTTATAATGTGACCAGCAGGTGGCGCTGTAATAAAGAGTCTGATCTTGATCGTCCGGACTTCAATAACATGCTGTTGTGTAAGAAAATTCAGCGCATTTGCTGTTTTTTGCCTTTGACGGTCATTAACCCATTCCGACAGTCATACAATGTGTGATATTTAATACCTTCTTCATGCTTCCTCGACACCGTTTGAAGTAAATATCTGATTAACATCAGAAAAATTGTTGTCAGGAAAGATGTTTATGGATAATGCAATATAATAACCTTGATTTGATAGTATGTCATATAAAAATGATAATCACTTGAAATGCATTGAGTAAATTATAGATGAATAGCAAGAAGAAATAACTAATGGTATAAATAAGTACAAGCAGATCAAACCTTCTTTCCCAACCAACATAGGAAATCAAATGAATTATTCAGAGGAAAATGACAGGTGAGCATCTCATGCACCCGGTCAGACCTGCTAGCGAACAGGAAGAAAATGCGTAGTTTTGCTTTGTATGCAAAATTTTATATTATGTAAAGTAATTACATAAAATAGCATTGATACAATGAGTAGGCTACTTGAAGAAGGTTGTTATTGAATGAACATGCTAATCATTAAAAAATTAATAAAAAAAAAAAAAAAAAAAATATATATATATATATATATATATATATATATATATATATATATATATATATATATATATATATATATATATATATATATTTATTTTATTATTTTTTTATAAATTTCTCTTAAATCATTTTTACAAAAATTACCTTATGAGAACAATGTTTTATATAATTTATATAATATATATTATATTTTTGTTTATAGATTGTTACCCTCTATGATAAACTGCAGTGATGTTGGCTCTAACTGTGCCCACCGAAACCAGACAGTCTGAGGGGAAGTTCGAGGGAAAGAAATGGCCATTTTAAATGCCTAACTTCTTTAAATTAGCCTATTGTTTGAAAAAGACTTAAAAAGAGAAAGATGTCTGGGACTCTCTATAAGGTCAGCAGATTTGTTCATACATGTTGTTGCATTATTAATGGGTCTGTTTCTTATAAGGAACTTGATCCAAGTGCTGACGGCCGAAAACTCAAATGCTAAACAAGTAGATTGAAAAACAAAGCAAACAGCACTTTTGAATTCAAACTAAATGCGATGCATCCTGGTACGAAGTCACTGATGCATTGCAGTTTATTTGAGGCTGAAATGTCGCTTTGTATCGCTACTTTAAATCATTTTAGCCTTTATTTTTAGTTTAGCCTATATATTCGCGGAAATATAGATAAAAACGTTAATTTTTCATTAACGTTTGTATTTAAAAATGCAACAAATAAATATGTAGAGTGATCTATACATCTGCACTGATCCCGTGGGCCCGCCTGTACACCAGCCGGTGACATTCTCACGCCTGCAGCTTCTCCATATTGGACATCCAGCGTTCTTCAGCCTCCGGCTCCTAGACAGCAGCTCTGCTCAGGAAGTTTGGCCAGAGGAGAAATGATCGTGCCCAACCGAGCCTGGTTTCTCTCAAGGTTTTTTCTTTTACTTTCGTCAATTGATGAAGTTTGTTCCTCGCCACTGGCCTGCCTGGTTTGGTACTTGTGGATTTGATCTTCAGAGTTTCGACTTTCAGCAGTGCAAAATAAACCACACCGAACTAAATTGATCGTCAATTGAAAGTTCTGACACAGGTTCAGTTTACTAGAACTATGTTAAGCTGCTTTGACACAATCTACATTGTAAAAGCGCTATAGAAATAAAGATGAATTGAATTGAAAACTTTAATCTGCTCTCTTTTATTTCATTGGCCATCATGATTAGCTATAGTGCTGTAAGGCCTATGAGGTAAACTCTGTGGGTAAACCTCAATAAACTACTTTTAAAATATTTTTATCCCAACAACAAACAGAGCAGCTTTCATACAAGTTTTGACCTTTATAGCCCGTCTAAATTACAATAAAAAAATTTTTTTAAAAACGTGGTTCGGGGTATCGGCATAGAGTTTGTTATATTCCAAAGTATGTCCAAGATCTACAGAATTATTAGCCCCCCTTTGAATTTTTTTTCTTATTTAAATAATTCCCAAATGATGTTTGACAGAGCAAGGAAATTTTCACAGTATGTCTGATAATATTTTTTCCTCTGGAGAAAGTCTTATTGGTTTTATTTTGGCTAGAATAAAAGCAGTTTTTAAATTAAAAAAAAATCATTTTAGGTCAATATTATTAGCCCCTTTAAGCTATATTTTTCTCGATAACCTACAGAACAAATCATCACCTAGTTAACCTAATTAACCTTGTTAAGCCTTTAAATGTCACTTTTTGCTTTATAGAATTGTCTTGAAAAATATCTAGTAAAATATTAGTTACTGTCATCATGGCAAAGATAAAATAAATCAGTTATTAAAATTATTATGTTTAGAAATGCGATGAAAAATATTCTCTCCGTTAAACAGAAATTGGGGAAAAAAATAAACAGGGGAACGGGGCTAATAATTCTGACTTCAACTGTATCTTTGGTATATTTTTCACTGCCTTCTTACCTCCATTACAGTCTGTCATTTTTTAAACAAACGTAAGCATGACTTGTTTTAGATAGTAAACAAACACACAAAACATTTCTATTTCCATTTTTCTTTTATTTGACATACTGACCTGCTACAACGTATTGCATAGAATATGACTGCAAAAGAAAATGCTTTATTATTTACAGACCTCATCAAATCTGGTCAAAAACAGAGCAACAGCTCAAGGGACAGTTTCTGGGAGAAGAAAAGGTCATTAATAGCAAAAACAACAAAACAAAAAACATCTAGCCATGTACTCATTCAAAGTTATATAGGCTCACTACATAGTGTCATTTGCAATTAGGCAAGACAGCGCTTTATGTTCATATTTTCATATTGCACTTGGGACAAAGTGACATTGAGGTTTCTGATATTACAATTTTATCAGGATAATTAAAATAAAGTTTGCTTAAAAATAAATAATTGCCAAATTAACATGATGAAGTGATGTTTAAAGCTTGCTCTTTTGTGCCTTACAACCAAGCAACTTTGAGAAGGACCATGATAATACAAACCCGTGCTGCTTACGCTATTCGCTGTGCAAACGGTACGTCAAACGTACCGTACGTTATCAGAGTAAAGATGTTCACAAGTTTACATTGTAAATGTAAAGCACTTTTCACTGCTGCTCTGTGCATCACTGAAATCCATGCACAGACTAAATCATAATGAACATTAGTTAAAATCCTGGGGTGGATTATTGTGGAACATTGAGAGACTGAAATTCAAGCAGCAGGAGACATTACATTTAAAAGAGGATGACAATTGCAAGCACTCCTTGATGTATTCAACCTCTTTAACAAAACAAAAAGCTGCCTAAATTACTGCCTGGTCCAAAGAGAAGTGAACACACCATAAAGAAGATCCCATTCAGTTCATAGTCAGCACAGATTAAAACCTTTACAAATAATTTCAAAGATAAAACATCTCTTCATAATTCTGCATCATCTATGTACACATTATTACTAAGAAGAAGAGGAGGAGGAGGAGGTAAAGTACAAATCACACACTTCAAAAAAAAAAACAAAGAACACCCTCCTGAAGACCGAGGTCTACGGATCATATTTCACTCTTAAATAAAAGCAATATATTATCTCATGATCTTCAGTCAACAACAAAGAAAAAAAACATCAAAACACAAGAAAATGTATAAATACAAATATATATATACAAACAACACAAATAAAAAGCAAAAGAAATAAACTGATCAAGCTTACAAAGCTTAAAAAGCTACACACTCATCAGATCCACAGCTCTCGGCATTAAAAGCCGGCTGCTGTTGGAACACCGATGGTCTCACCATTCACTCTCTCTGGTTTCATGAGCATGTTTTCCTAAAATCTGAGTGTAAACTTTGCAAGAGTCTGGTTTTCTGTGTCTTGTGAGGGGAAGAAGGCAGGGCGGAGCATCTGAGAGCCTGAGTTTAAAGGGGAACAAGCAAGTCAGTTTCTACGGAACAACAAAAAGCCCTTCTCTACAGCCGCCTTGAACTTTGTAATTACTATTTAAATGTAAAATCATATATTAAATAGTATATAAATTATGAATAAATATGTATCTCATTGTTTTTCAGTTGGAATGTCTAAAACTGAACTCAAATTCAGACTATCAAGTCAGTAAATGTCTGTCTAAAGACACTCCACCATGAGCAAACTGCTTCCACTTGTTATTCTATTCCATATGAAGCAGGCAGAGAGCAAAGCTCCTCCCTTGAATCAAAACGATTGGTCTGGAGGAGCACGGAGCCCCTTGGGCCTCGCTGAGGGCGGGGCTTGTTGAGAGTGCACCAATGCGAGCGTACACACACACCAGCTGTTGTCAAACTCTCAATGTAGAGTTCAGCACTAGCAGGGCTCTCCACGTGACAGGAGCTGTTTGCTTTAACTCCCCCCTTAATCTCGCTCTCTAGTTCTTCCCCTCCCCCTTGTCTCTGCTCTGTCTTAATGCAGACCGCAGCTCGTGGCTCTTTTCGAATACAATTGCAGCAACTTGATGTTCAATACAGCTGAAAAATGAACACTCTAGCAATTTGCGTTTCAGCAGTGTCTAAAAACCCAAGTTATTACAGGCCTTAAACTCATGAAAAGTAAGCAGGTGAGACGTAAGCTTGGACATTCAAAATAAACTGTGGTCTTTGAGACCACAGTGCAAGAGGCATCCATAGATATCCAACAACAGCATTTAGCAGTGTAGATCACAATGAAGGACAGTAAAAAGGAGATGTGGACCCGCATTTGGGTAATGGCTTTTTTAGAGGACAGAGGATCGTGCTGAGTGCTCGAAAAGTGGCAAACGACCCATGTAGGGCGTAGAGCAGGAAACTCAGGCAAGTCTATGTGCAGGTCCACAGTGTGCAGTTCATCGTCGGCAGTCTTCATTCTCCGTTGTAGGCACTATGTTCATACGAGGGATTCGACGGTGGCTGTGTGTCTGACAATCATGTACGTGAAAAGTAGAAATAGCATTAAAGTCCAAGCGATTCCAAAAAATATAATCAGTTTTTTTACACAAGCGACAGATCATTCTGAAACCAAACGAATCAGAAATGTTGCGGAAAGAACGTTTTTAAATAGAAAGATCGAGACAAAAGCGTTTCTTCTACAGCTATAGCTTTGGACTGAGTTCTACCACTTGAGGAGAGGCTTTCCCGTATATAAAACAATCAGCGTTTTTTTGTTTGTTTTGTTTTTTTTGAAAGTTATTGGAGAGAAACCATTACAATATAGTTGTAACAACGACAGTCTTTGTATAGAGAAAGAGCTCTTGGTATCTTGAGAGGTAGTGTGAGTGCTGCATGTGCGTGACATGATCTGATAATCGTAATTACTGACAGTAAATGTAATGCTTCAGAATACAGTGGAGATCACCAAAAAAAGTTATTTAGCTCATCAAAAGCTACGATGCGTCCATCACGTCCACTTTTCTTCAATGCCATCCTCCTTTTTAATACATCCGAGTCCATTATAAATAAGCGTCAATGGTAATACTTTGTTTTTGATTTCCAAGTCCCTGCATATTCATATCTTGATTTGCCTAAATATGAAGGATGGCAGCATCAGCTCGACCATCTGAAGAGTCTTAAAAATGTGCATTTATCCTACAGTGAGAGTGTGTCAGGCAGTTTTTCCATTTAATATAGATTTATATAAATATATCAGTCCTTTGTATAAAAAAATAGATAAAATATTTGTTTTGTTTTTTTTAAAAGAAAAACACATTGTATTACTCATTTCCCAAAGAAAACATCGGGATGGCTGAACGAGGATACTGTGTTACGAGCTGGGGCTCAGGAGCGCACCAGGATCTCCATGATGTGGTCCAGGTCATTGAGGTCTGAGAGACAGAGCTGTAGGCTGCTGTTGGAGGTGCAGCTGGAAAGGCTCTTGAGGCCATCATCCAACGTGCCGCTTCTCTGCGCAGGAACCGCCAGAACAGAAATGTCAGAGGAGTCATACATGGATGTGTCGATGTCCTCAAAGATGTCATCTAATGGCAAGTCTGTTAAGTAGCTGGTGGAGTTTGTAATCTCAAATGAGCCAAAAAGTGAATCTGACGACTTTGTGTTGTTTTCACCAGCAAAGGATGGCAAAAGAGTCTCATTTTCAGTGCCACCCAACTGGACCTCCTCTTCATCAGCTGTCATAAGGGGAAACGAAGGGGACAGGGCACCGGTTATAGGTGCAGGACAGTCTAAGGGCACGGGTGGCAGCTCTGGGAAGTGACGTGGGGTCTGGATGTGAGGGAGTGAGGGCCCGAGAGTGGCTGGTGGAAAACAGGTTTCCCCCTCCTGTTTCATCTCCTGCTGAATCTGGCGGAGGGTGTTGGCCAGCAGGACCGAACGGTGCAGGCTGGGTTCGGCTCGCCGCTGGCAGCTTTGTAGTTTGTCTAGACACAAGTCCAGCACCAACTGCCTCTGCTGAGGATATGGCAAGTCTTGCGCTGGGTCCTCACATGTGCTCAGCTTACGTTTCACCCCCCGGCCCAACAGATATCTACAGAGGAAAAAATAACAAAAAAAAAACGTTCAGAAACACGGGACAGAAATATCATAACTAGAGGTGAAATAAAACATCAGGTTGCATGAAAGCTATTTTAACTTTAAGCTTCGTCCAACATTATGCTGCTCCCAAAAACAAATCAGTGGCACAGACAGTGTATGTAGCAACACTAAAGTTTATTTACAAGTTAGACATTACACAAGCCTCTATATCTCTGGAATGAAACAAAACAAATGCAGTAAGCGATATTTAAATAAGAATGGACAATTAACTGAGGAAAAACAGTTTTTTAAAACTTGTCTGAAAAAAAGACTGTTCATTTTGCAAGGTTTGGGAGCATCCTTATAGCTTCAAAAAGGTTTTAATTCCAATGACTTGTGGTTAGGGCTGCACGATTCTGGCTAAAGATTTTCTCATTCTGTAGATGTAAAATAAAGGTTAACATGAGTAGGCTATTATTATTGTTAATTCTCAAACATATGGTAAAACAACAACAACAATATTAGGCATGTGTGTAGGTCTACTGTTGGTTAAAATGCAACAATTTGTATTGACTTTGAATGGTGGACTTAAGCAGACTTTAAATAAAATGACATCACAATACAACTTTTCATAATTCAGAAGTTGTATTATTATGTTTGAGACATAAGCATTACATTACATAACATTATTAGACCATTTTATTCAGTGGTAAAGTCAGAAGTTTGTCATTATCAGATTCCCTCTTGCATTATATTCAACATTATAGGCTAGAGTAGCTATACTGAACCAGTAAACATTTATTCTCATGCGCAACACTTTGTGTTTGCTATGACAGAAAAAAACATATCAAATTCTTGTCGTAATCAAGACTCTAAAATGCAATATGATCATTTAAATGATGTGCGCACTTTCGGTTTCACTTTCACTGCTAAGTGCGGTTCACTGTCATGGCGGCTGTCACTTTGAGAAAACACAAAACAAAACAAATGCAAATCATTCCACCTAAACGGCTCCCGAACGATCGCTTTACACAACAAACTGAACGTTATTTACAACCGTATTATCTGATATTCACAGCCTTTGCAGGTTCTGTTCACTAAAGTAGACATCATTGGCATGCATGCGCACGTCCTCTCAGTAGTACAGTGCGTCAGCTCATGGGCGATTTTGGCGGCTGAGAATACGCCATTACATTGAGAGAAATTACATTTTTAGGTGAATTATACCTTATAAATACAGTATGTAACACTTTTAACACCATTTAGAGGTGTTCATGTTGCTGAGCAATGTATATAAAAACAATATGAAGACTTGTGCGACCGCCTTTATGCTCCTCTCCTGACCTTGAAAATATAATTGGCTGAATTGCAGAAAAGCTGAATTAAGATCGTGTGTAGGGTCGAATTGAGATCGTGATCTTTTCGCGATTAATCGTGCAGCCCTATATGTGGTGTAACCAAGTATTTAGTAATTATACATGCACATCATTTGCTCAAATAGTTGCTCAATTGAAAAAAAAAAAAAGTAAACTATTACCCGTTCAAAAATAGCCTTTTCTTTAAAGAGGTTTTTAATGTAATTTTTTTGAAAGAAAATCAGATGTTCAAGCAAAAAAAAAGTTTTTGTAAATCAACATTTTGAAACCAAAGCAAACATGCTTTTTGATAAACAGGGTACAATGATCTGAATTTAAGACCATGCAAGGGTTGGATCCCTTGAATATTCGCCTGTTTCTTGCAGAGTCAACGTGGTTGTTTGTGCCAGTTATTACCTTGCCATGCAATAAACCAACTGTGAATAAAACTGCACAGTGACTGTCATCCATGCACAGACGATTGCTGCACTCTATTCTTGACGATCACTTTCGCCTTGAAATTTGACTGTTATCTGATACATGACTGATAACGTGGAGCTTTAACCTGACACAGCTCTTTCTCCTCCTCCCAGAGCGGGGCTTCCTGAGCGGTGGATGCATTAGCTGAAGCTCCTCCTGCCTGCGACTGCAGTACACTTGAGAATAAGCTCATGCTTCATTAGCGCTCTCTTCACACAGCAGAGGAGGATATGCAGCACAAGAGCACAATGCTTATTGCTGCAGCACTCCACAGCCTTCCAATATATGTGTGACAAGACTGACACCCTTTATAAAAATTTTTTTTTTAAAAAGTTCCCCCCTCAAAAAAAAAAAGAAAATCCACAATATTGACATCAAGGGACCCTTTTTAGACAGGTTTACAGAAAGATTCATCAAAATGAGAATGAAATCAAAGCAGATCATTCTTATTTTATAAAATTTTATGCACATTTTTTGTGCCGTCCTAATCTCTCCCCTTGCAATGACATTTTATCTCTTCTCTCATGACAAACTAGTAAAAGAGGTACACAAGTGTTTGTTTAAAAAGTTGTTTTGCAACTTGTACTAATACTGTTGAAACGTTTTATTAATCGGTTTAGAAATAAGTTTTCTGGCATAAAAAACTGAAAAGGGCTTCAAAAAAAAAAAGAACTTTTTCCACTATTCAGGCAGTTTTATAATCATCTCATTAATAGTATCCATGCTAACTTTTTTGACAGATACTTTAATAGATCCAGTTACTTAAATCAATTGGAACACTTCAAACTTACCAATACGATGGTATCGACAGAGCATTTCTAACTGTGCATAAGCTATTTTTAAGGTACGTATTGCTGAGAAAATGTATTCCTAATAATCATTTATTGTGGATTATTGCTCCTCCTAATAATTATTAATATCAATTAGTTTAATACATGAGCATTTCTGTACTTAGGGAAATTACATTTTATTTTGTGGGTAAAAAGATGAAATATTTTGTTCAATGACATTAATCTAATCTAGCTATGCACTGCAAAAACCTCACTTAAATCACTGAAGCTGCAAAATTAAAATCTCTTAATTTCATTTCACTGCATTGCTAACTTCTTTTAGAAGAAATTATTTTAAATATAGACACGCAGCGAACACACACTAATATAGAGATTAGAGAAAAAGCAAAACCACTCACACTTTCTACAAGCTTTTAGACGGCTTCGTAAACAACAATAGGACAACACTTTGTTTGAGCTCAGACTGACCATGGCTCATTATTATATCTATTATTACGATGTAATGTCTTGGCTGCGTTTTTAAAAATGGCATGTCGTCCTCGCTGCAGCCTATAGTATGATGAAATACTGGATCAGGTCCAATACATAGTGGACATTGTAACGCACACTAGGGTAAGGCCCATGCTATTATGATAGTTGGGTATAGGGTTGGGGTAGGTGTAGACATTAATAACTGTATGAGTTGGGTTTAGGGTTGGGGTAGGTGTAGACGTTACTAACACAAGCAATGGGTAATTTAGTAATTAAAGAGCCCCTATTATAGGTTTTTGAAAACATCTAGCTGAGGTTTAAATCTGATAGTGCACAGTATTTAAAACTACTGATTGAGGAAAGTTGACTGCGAATCAAATATATAATTTGTCTTGGGTTAAAATCTTTTGCCTGTTTGTATAGATGTCGATGCAAAACATTGCCAAATATGAGGCGGTAAACCTCAAAGTGGTATGGTACGGTTTGATTTTTGACTTTAGACAGTGGAAACAGACAAAAAAAAAATTCTACCGAACCGTACCACTCGGGGGAAACTCAGGGCGTACTCACACTATGTACAGTTGCCTTGAACCGGGCCAAAGCACGCTTGTCCCCCCTCCCGTCTCTCCCGACGGCCCGCACTCACATTACATTCGGGCCTGGGCACACTTACGTCATCGATGATGCACTGGTCAGAAACGCTCTCGCTCAGCACAGTGGAGATTTCTTTAGTTATATCGTCGTTTAAGTCATTTAATATGCAGTGATGCGTAGTCAAATATTTTGCAGAACAGATCAGCCACTTTTGACGCTCATAAACAATCATAAATTCCTCGTGCTGCAGGAATTAGGAGGTTTGCTGAAGGTGCAGCTGTCGTGCAGTGAGGGGCTTGCGTCTTCAATAAACTACGACAGATTGCGTTCATTGTACAGTAAGAATGATTAATTAATCCATATGAAACAGTCCCTTAAAAGTCACGTCTCGCTTTCAGTTTCGGGCTCAGGCGCGTTTTGCACTCACAAACTCACAAGGGTACCGCGCCAAAGCCCAAGGGAACCGTGCTCTGGCACACCTCTTCCAACCGGGCCAGGGCTGGCCAAGTGAACCGTGCCTGAGCCTGATTCAGAGCACTCACACTTCTCAAACGATCCGGGAAACGGTCCTGGGCACGGTTTGAATAGCATAGTGTGAGTAGGCCCTCAGTAGTTTCATTTTGCAGGAGCATTTAAATTTCAACTCATTTGAAAAGCTTTTCTTGAAACAACTGATGCCAAAAAAATTACTTTGCAGTGTGACTGCCATGACTTGTAATTTCTATAATTAAACAAGAGTTATTTCTGAAAAACTGAAAAAAAAGACAGGGTGTGACATGGTGGCTCAGTGGTTAGCACTGTCGCCTCACAGCAAAAACATTGCTGGTTCGAGTCCCAGCTGGATCAGTTGGCATTTCTGTGTGGAGCATGTTCTCCCCGTGGTCGTGTGGGTTTCCTCCGGGTGCTCCAGTTCCCCCCACAGTCCAAAGACATGCGCTATAGGTGAATTGAATAAGCTAAATTGGCCGTAGTGTATGTGAGTGAATGAGTGTGTATGCATGTTTCCCAGTACTGGGTTGCAGCTAGAAGAGCATCCGCTCTGTAAAACATCTGCTGGATAAGTTGGAGGTTCATTCCGCTGTGGCGACCCCTGATGAATAAAGGGACTAAGCGGAAATAAAATGAATGAATGAATGAATGAAAAAAGGCTTCTGAATACATGCAATCCCTCATTCAAAGCTCACTATTCCTCAAACCTCAAGTTTTGTTTGGGCCAAGCATTTACCTACAAACAAGAGCAAAAATGTGGCTTGTGGACACATGATTTGAATCCTGACTATAACTGCTCTGACAGATAGCGGTCTCAGATCTGGAGGGCTGGAGTGAAAAGTGCTGTAAATATGAGACCGTCTATCCGCCTCTGCGCTTTCTATGGTGTAGGCTCCCCCCTCCCCTTTATCCATCACCTCGAACGAAGACAGCAAACCCCCGCAGGTCTGGTCACTGACTGCTCTTCTCTACTACAGAAGCCAAGAAGAGCCACTTGTGTTCAGAAGTAAAACGGATGCATTTCATTTCATAGTCTCGCTCCCCCCATGTAGACAAATAGTTTAGGTTATTTAAATCGCAGCCAGTAATGAACCTTGAATATGGCTCGAATTGATTAAGCAAGGAAGACCATATTTGTGTCAAAAGTGTTTTAAATGATCACTTTCAATGCCTGCAAACAGCATGAATGTGTGCGCGTGCATGCATGGGCTGCAGCGCTCAAGTGTGTCACGCTGGGGCTAACAGTTATATAACCATCTACGCTAGCAGAGCACTGAAGGCTCGCTCCTGCTCAGCCCAATAGGTGCCTTTGCCACAAAGCAGTCACAAGGCTTCAAAAGGGACATTTTGTATTCCTGCAGATTTCACAGCTGAATTCCGGCAGGAGTACACGTAGGCTTGGAAGAGGGTCTGCAGCCTGTCTCTGTCAGCAACAGAAAGCTATAAATGGAAAGCAAGCAAGGCACCATGGAAAAAACTATATAATCCAGAAGAATAGGATGTGGAAGACTTCATATCCAGTCCAAGTTCAATCAAGTGTTAAAGCCTAAGATAAAAGCTCATAGTGGATAAATCTTTAGCATCAGCATTAGATTTATAAAGCATTTTTTTCATAAGACAAACTGAACAACTTGGAACGTGACTTGGTCTCTATAAAGTATCGCAGCTTTAAAGCAACAAGGCATGATTTAAATTGGGCCCCTCTGGTTAGACTGGCCTCTGTGGTCTGCTTGCCATGGCAACAGCGGTGGATGAGAGGCTGGTGCATGAGTGGCACAGAGTCTGCAGCTCAAAGACAATAAGCACAACTATGGAGACAACCCTCAAAGTGGGAGAACACAATAGGAACCATAGAAGAGGCAGCATTGCAGTAGAGTATGCTGCGTTGCATCAGTTCATGTCTGCACTCATACTTGATGGTACTTCAGTTTTTTTTTTTTACCTAATGGTGACTCAGAAGTGAGGCCCGCCATGGAAAGTCCCACCATAGGAATACAACACAAAGCAGAGATCAACCAATGCTGTTTTTTTTTAATGCATAGATTATAATTCATTTCTGCCTAAAACTAGATGTTAGTTATTTATTAATGAAAATGACACTTTGATTATGCAAAATCAATTAATAATGAATAATACAAAACATGTATTGTTAATAAAGCTATAATTATGATAAACCATTTATTGGAAATAGGCATGGGCTGGTATATGATTCTGACTGTATGATATCCTTGGATAAAAATATCATGGTTTCATGGTATTGTAATTACTGCTCTAAAATATATTCACTTTTAAAGGGCACCTAGGTTACCCCTTTTTCCAGATTTAATATAAGTCTTTTGTGTCCCCAGAATGTGTCTGTAAAGTTTGAGCTCAAAACAACCATCGGAGTATTTGTTATAGCTGTCTGAAGTGTCTGTATTATAGCCAGTAAAACCTGGTTGCTGTTTTTTTGTACTGGGCCTTTAAGGCTAGTCCTCCCCGCCCACCGTTCCCACGTGCCTGTCAGCAACATGCCTCAATCTCCGCCCTCGGCTGCCTCAGGAAGCAGATCTCAAGTAACGTTTGTGAGAAATACTACAGTAAGAACTTTACCAATGATTATTTGATGCATTTTTAATTTGTTGCAACCATGAGTCACACACAATGTCGTTACAAAGTTTACGTGCACACACAGCGAGGACACACGCATAGCGCAGACACCCACACACAGAGAGAGAGAGAGAGAGAGAGAGAGAGAGAGAGAGAGAGAGAGAGAGAGAGAGAGAGAGAGAGAGAGAGAGAGAGAGAGAGACAGAAACAGCGCACGCGTTTAGCTTCGCACTCTTTTTGCACGCATATGTAACAGGATATAGGTTAATCCTCACTGCTGTATGAATATCTGTTGTTAATGTACAAAATAAACCTGATTTAACGTCCACAAACCGGGATTGAAGCATCTTCCTTTATAATTTGTTCTGACACACGGCTGTGCTGATGAAGTAAAGCGAAGCTAAATCGATGTAATTCATTACACACATGCACTGTTTTAAAACATTTTAAACTTGTAAAACTCACTCTTGATCACATTTGATGATGATTGATGATCCTAGCGAACTGAACAGACCTTTTATTCCCGGTTGCTTTGGGCACGTCCTGTCTTGTTGATATGATTATATGTGTTACCACGGAGACATGTTAACTGGAGCGTGTCTATCAATATTGGTGGGTGGGGGGACCGCATTCCTCAAGTTGCGGTCAGTCTGAAAACCGCTCCAATTGGTCCACCGTTTTTATGTTGTTAAATTTGAAAAACAAAAAGGACTGGGTGTGTTTATCACCTCAATATGACTGTCTATACACTATATCTACACACGCCTGTCGAAACAGCTTTAAAAGTAGATTTTTCACCATAGGTGCCCTTTAATGTCTGTGTAAAAAACAAAAACTTTTCCCCCCTTTGAACACAATATATCTTATCAGATTTCTTTACAATTAAAAATGGCATCTTTGGATATCTTTTCTGCTGGAGATAATGTTGTCCTAAAAAACTAAAAAGAACTGTGATAAAAAAATCTTACATGTACCATAGGAACGGTATAGCAGAAAATTTTGGTGGTTTTAAAACCTTTTCCAAACTGCGGTAAACCTTGAAAACAGTTATCGCCCCATGCCTAATTGGAAATGTATTGACTAATTTCTATTAATAACAAAGTTTGTTTCACTTTTACAATGATTCTGATTTAAAAATGACAGCACTGTTTTTTTTTTAACCCTGGACTCTCAAGTTAATATTCATAATTCTTGTGCATTACAGTGCCTGGTCATATGCATCTTTTGATCACTGACTTAATTTTGCAACATCTTCCTTTGTGTATAACAAACGGGGGAAAGTTTCAAACAAGTGAAGGTGATTAAATGACAGAATTTTTAGTTTTGGATGAACAATCTTTTAAGGAGCTATATAAGTGAATTCATATGGACAATGAGACTAATTGCATTTTGTTAAAAAAATTTAAAAAATATGCTGGACAAAAAAATTTGATGTCTTGACATTTTCTGATTAGTAAATGGGAGGATCTAAGATTCTGACGATATGATAACCTTGGATAAAAACATCACAGTTTCACGGTATTGTGATTACTGCTCTAAAATATATTCTGTTTAAATGTCTGGGTAAAAAACAAAACACTTTTTTCCCCTTTGAACACAACAAATGTTTCTCAAAATAAAATATAAAGTATTTTGGAACAGTAATGGTGTCAGGCTCAATAATTCAAATGAATCATTGACTTCTGCTACCTTCATTTGTTTCAAAAACACAGGATTTCTTTACATCTTTGGATATCTTTTCTGCTAGAGATACTGTTGTCCTAAAAAAAATAAAAAATAAAAATTCTTACATAAACCATAGGAATGGTATAACAGAAAATGTCGGCGGTTTTAAAACCTTGACTTTTTTTCTTTCAAACTATGGTATACATTGAAAATGGTTATCGTGCTTAATTGTAAATGGATTGACTAATTTCTATCAACAACAAACTTTGCTTCACTTTTATAATGATTCTGATTTAAAAATGACAGCACTAAGTATTTTTTTTAATCCCTGGACTCTCTGGACTGTCAAGTTAATATTCATAATTCTTGTGAAAACACTGCCTGGCCATATGAATCTTTTGTAATCACTTTATCCTGATTTAATTTTGCTTTATAATTTTAAAACATCTTCCTTTGTGTTCAATAAACGGAGGAAAGTTTGAAACAAGTGAAGATGATTAAATGATTGCAGAATTTTCAGTTTTGGGTGAACTATCCTTCCAAGAACCCTTTCAGATAAATCAGATGGCCAGTTAGACTAAATGCATTGTGTTACTAATCGAAAATTAGCTGGACAAGAAATTCGATGTCTTGACATTTTCTGATTAGTTCTAAGCAAGCGACCGTATAAGATTCTGACGATATGATAACTTTGGATCAAAAGATTAAAAATAATAGCAAAAAAAAAAAAAAAAGATATACATGTATATATATAAATTTTAAGTATTGTGATTATTGCTCTAAAATATGTTCTTTTTAAATGTCTGGGTCAAAAACAAAAAACTTTTTCGCCTTTGATCACAATAAATGTTTCTCAAAATAAAATATAATGTATTTTGGAGCAGTAAACATGTCAGGCTAAATAATTCAAATGAAATCATTGACTTCTGCGGTCTTCATTTGTTTCAAAAGCACAGATTTCTTTACAATTTAAAACAGCATCTTCGGATATCTTTTCTGCTGGAGATAATGTTGTCCTAAAACAAACAAAAAAAAAAAATAAAAATTCTTACATATACCATAGAAACAGTATAGCAGAAAAAAATGGCAGGCAGTTTTAAAGACTTGATTTACCAAACTGCAGTATACCTTGAAAACAGTTATCGTCTCATGCCTAATTAGTACAATTATTAAGATTTAAGTTAAGAGGACTAAACACAAAGCTAGCTTTTATTTTTATTTTCTCATGAAATTATGGCTGAAGATCTAAGTGTAACCAAGTATGCTGCTTTTTTTCATTTTACAGCAACCTACCAAATCATAAATGAATAGCAGCCTTGTGTCACACAAAGAGCCGTCACGTTTCACTAAAGGTAAAGATAAGGGCTTCATTTTTATCACTCTGTGGTTAGTACCTAAAATAAATAAATGAAACAGAACCCTGAAAAGTGACAGAGACAACATTGAAATGGTCTTTAGTCACACTCTGTGCCCAAGAGAAGATAAGAGTTGCTTTAACTCATATACTGCTATAAAAGCTATAAAATGTCCTTCTATGAGTAAACAGAACTGACATGGTTGAGATCTTTTTCTATCTAAACATCTTTACTCTGAGTCTGACTAAAGTGCCATCACACTAAAGACAACAGCAAGAAAGACTAGTATGCGAATAAGTATGCGAGGAATAAATGTGGTGAATAGACCATTTTGAGGGATGTAAACAAAAATAACGATCCCAACGTATTTCCTGTTTTAAGAGCCACGTATTGATAAATAATGTTATGATAGCTGTTTTAACATTTTGTTATGATTGAATTGCCTCTTGCTGCAGTTATAAAATAGTTTAATAAGAAGAAGGAAATGTTCTAGGGCCAATGACAGATCGAAATGGCCTATGCAAGCAAGAGAAAACAGAAGCACCAGGAAAAGTTAGTCCACAAGATAAAGTGGGAGGAGAAAGATTGTTGAGGAGTGTATGAAAGCAAACAGTGGATTGACTGCAAGTAGGAGGGAGGGAGTAGGTGGCAAATGCCATTGACAAGCCGAATAAGTCTTGAATAATGAAGCATTGGGTAGTCCGGCCGGATGTCTTAGTTTGGGCAGCTTTGTAACTGGGCGGCTCCAACAGAGTGACGAAGTGACTCAAGCCAGGGTGTTAGTCACGCTGACAGACGTGAACACACTCTTGTGTAGTTATTTGTCTCATCAGTGGTGCAAGCCTTTGAGACTTTGGAAACTTGAGTTTACTAAGAATTTCAGAGATTCGATATTGAGAAATGTATCTGAAAACTTGCTGAAAATTAAGTAGGTAAACTCTGCTGTGCAATGTTCAAAAAATTAAGTTGCTTAAAATAAATTTAAATGCTAAAGTGAAAAGATTAGAACCTTCTAACAAGGCATTCGCTTTACAATGACAAAAAACTGACAGCTTTTCAAGTTTCTTGGTTAACTGAAAGCTTCAACAACTCAGAAACACCAGAATGGTTAGGTTTGTGCACAGATGACTTGCTCGCAGTGTTTCTGCAGCATAAAGCATGACTCAAGAACTCAAATACATATTACAAACAAGCAAAGTTTTGCTGGAAACCATTTGTGGCAGCTATTAATCTACATTTTATCTTTCTTTGTAATATCGTTAGGCAAACAAACCAAGCTTTTATCGTTTCTGATACTTCACATGCTGGTTTCTTCGACTGTTAACTACACATTAGGTTTCCAAAAGACAGCTTAAACTGAAACCACACTTAAGTTTATTTTTTACATTTAGGACTACGATAAAAAAGTAATACAAGGTTCGTGTACAATTACACATCGTTCGTTAAGAAACTTAAGTAAAACTGAAAGCTCTTTAACTGCATTCAGGAACTTTCGACTTTCGCCATTTTTTGCTTGGTAACAGGTTTGGGAAGACGCATTTGATCCAAAAGCTTGGTTTTACTTATTTTTAATGAATCAAGTATGCTATTAAACTGTCGCATTTCGAGTGAACGTTAGTCGAGTCCAAACATCAGTGTAGAAAAATCGACCCGTTACGCAACCGAGACCACGCACGACCCACCGGGAAAACGCGAGGCGCTAAAGTTTTATTTGTTCATGCATGGTGCGCTTAATACTAAAACTAGTACAAATCTCTTTGCTAGCAGTTGTTATAAAGAAATTAGTGAGGACAGTGACACAAGCTCAGGTATCACCAACGTAAACTCGAGTTGTTACGTAAAGCGGGACAGTGCTTAAGCGCGCTAAGATAACGTTATAAAAATATTTAAACGAGACCCAGACGATTGCATAGTACTACCGACTGTCTAAATGTCATCCAGTAAACAGTTTCTGATTAAAAATACGTTACCTTGACGAGGAAAGGGCATCATCTCGTCCGCCGGGCTCAACTTCCTTCTTCACAACAGCGGACTCCACATCCAGTCGACACATAGAGACGGCGGGGATTCCTTTTTTTCTTTTCATGGACGCCTCGAACGCTGTGATATCCCTTTGACCCATACCATTATGTTTGGCTCTACCAGTTGCTTTGTTGTTTAGCGTTTATTACTACCAATTACTCTGGCAAAACGTGAGCGCTCACCGCTAGCCTCCGCAGCTAAGCTCACAGTGATGCGCAATGTATTAGCCAGTTAGCTAGTTCGTACTTGGTAAAGTACGGTCTCTCTCTGTATGCAACTACGAAATTAATTTACCCAGGATCCTCGAATGACGGCTACATTCTCTTGACTGATAAAAATAAGACTTGCGATTGTTTAAACCGGTCGCTGAACTCCGTGTTGAGCTTCTAGTCCAAAGTCTTAACATTATTTTTCGCAAAACTACGCGACTAATCGCGTCTCAACCGCCGACACGAGAACTGGACTCTCGCTACACTGTAGAATGAACGGGAAAGAACTCAGCTGATTGACGGTCGTCAGGTGGAATTGTTGTGATTGGTCGATCGCGTTCTCAGACCCGCCTAGTAACTGCTCCTGATTGGTGGAAGCGTGTTCTGCCCCCGCCTCTCCAGTCCATCAGATTCGTTGCTCCAACATGCCCACAGACCGAAAACGTGACCGTTTGGATCGCCGGATAAGGGACCTGGGCACAACCGCACTGTAATAGCACGTTTGTATTTTTTTCGTTTCTTTTTGCTTTTTTTAGACAAGCAGTCCACGATTACTTCCCTTCTGATTAGAGGAAAGCTAAATTATATATATCTTATATTTATTAACAAATATGAACAAAATTTTGCTTTTGCAAAGTTTATTTTTAGTTGAGTCTAATGCATTGTTATAACGCCTTCTTGTAGCTATGTGGGTTGGATAATTCACACTTTCTGATATATAACCCAATATCTGCGCGCGAGCGGAGGGATTTAAACATTGACGTTCACTGAGTCACATCTGCTGACGTCACGTGCGTGAGAACGCAGTATGTACAGGATAAACCGTGACGTTGATATGAAGAGTGGATGATCTACTGTACGTTTACTCGCCTAAATGCGAAGGCATGGTTGACAATTAATATTTTTTTTGCGCTTGACAGAGTACCCTCGCTATTTTTTTTAGTGTACTTTACTCTTTAAAGATTAAAGACCTATAATTAAGAGATTGAAGTGGACATATGTTAAGGACTTATTATCAATAAGATCTCTGAATGTTCTCCTGTTTTTTGTCTTACTTTTTCAAGTGCAAATGTTGTTCCAAGTGCAAACGTTTCCTAACTCAAGATAGCAAAACGACTCACCTCAACTTTTACCCCCATCTGTGATAATTTAGATTTTCTGCCAGGAACTGAAGACCCACAATTCAAAGTCTGGTCACTGAAAGGTCTCACTACATTACATGACTTGTTTGATAGAAATATTTTAATGTCTTTTGACCAACTGACCAATAAATATAATATTCCGCGACAAGATTTTTTTCGCTACTTGCAATTAAGAGACTTTGTGAAAAAAGACACTACAATACTCGAAAACCAGGACATTTCAGTTGTGGAAAGACAACTTTTTTCATACAGGGACAATTCAACAAGCTGTTTCTACAAAGTCCTTAAGGATTGTGGCTCTTTAAATACGGGCTCCTTGAAAGAGACTTGGGAAAGGACCCTTGATATACAAATCACAGATGATTAATGGGAGGAAGCTTGGAAAAATGCAACGTCCCTAAGTGTATGTAACAGAGTAAAAGCAATGCAACTGAAAATTCTACATAGAGCTCACATCTCTCCCTCACGCAGGCACAAGTTTAAAAAATAGTTGTCACCAATGTGTCTGAAATGTAAAACTGAGGAAGGAGACCTTGTTCATTGTTTCTGGCTTTGCAGGGAAATTCAAAAGTTCTGGGCTATGATTGAACAAGAAATTAATGGTATTTTATCTATTAATATTGGTGGTAACCCCAAGCATATGCTGCTTGGGATATTCAACGAGATTAATATGGACAAACATAAAAAAACACTTTGCAAGTTCCTGACATTTTGTGCAAGAAAATGCATTCTCCTGAACTGAATAACAGACAAAACTCCTACAAAGTCTTTATGGCATAGGGTAATACTTGAATATGTACCACTGGACTACTTAACTTGTGTCTTACATGGCAAAGATGTTTTATTTCATGAGAGGTGGGATCCATTTTTGTTACATATGGGTTTAAACATAACCTCCATAATCCAGAGGGTTGATTTAACAAGGTCAGATCTTATGAAGGTTTGTGGTGCATGAATATGCAATGTCGCAAATTTTATTAATGCCCCCCTTTTTATTTTTTTTATAATTGTTTTATTTTTATTTTATTTATTATTTTATTTAGATTTATTTATTTATTTATTTTATTTATTTTTTCTTTCCCCCCCCAAGTTCTGTTCACTTGTTTGTTGTTGTATCTGTATTGCTTAAAAATTTAATAAATACATTATAAAATAAAAAAAAGATAGCAAAACGATAGTAAAGTTATTTTCTGAGATACTGATCAAAATCAAGTGTTTATGATTTAAAGTTATAAATTCTATAACCCCTTTTTCCCAATTACTCAGGAATCATGATTAGTTGTTAAAACAATAGTGTAAACATTAGATAATTGTGTCAGACATAATGCAACATTAAGCACCATCACTTTATAAAGACCCCTTAAAACAGAATTTTAGTTTGAAGAACTTTTGCACATCTCAGTTTTATACAAGTATTTGACTCTATTACTTATCCTACATTATAGACCCGTTTAGTAAAAAATATTGACACAGACCATTTTATTTCTTAATTCCTTTCACCCAAAAATGTTCTCGTTGCTCTGTTTCTACTCATTCATTCATTTTCCTTTAGCTTAGTCCCTTTTATTCACCAGGGGTCACCACAGCAGAATGAACCGCCAACTTATCCAGCATATATTTTACACAGCGGATGCCCTTCCAGCTGCAACCCAGTACTGTGAAACAACCATATAAACTCATTCACACACATACACTACGGCCAATTTAGTTGATTTAACTCCCCTATAGCGCATGTCTTTGGACAGTGGGGGAAACCAGAGCACCCGGAAGAAACCCACACCACCAATGGGAGAACATGCAAACTCCACACAATAATGCCACCTGACCCAGCCTGGACTCAAACCAGCAACCTTCATGCTGTGAGGTGAATGTGCTTACCACTGAGCCACCATGTCACCCCCCCCCTCCCCCCCTCCCCCAGTATCTACTGACATCTATAAATAATATGGGAAAAAAACAAGTGCACAATATAAATGTCATAAGTTGTACCTTTTATTAAAAAACGTTAAAAAAGCTACAATGCTCATATAAAATGTTTATACTCTATACTAGTTTAAGATCATACAATAGAAAACATCCTCTTAAAATTTAAGTGTGAGACAATGAAGAAAACAATTATCAAAGTGTAATAACCTATAACTTGCACAAACATAGTTTATGCAAAAATTGACTTTAAACAACCAAATATATATATGTAACAACTGGGGGAAATGTTAAGTAAAATAAAACCATCTCTTATTGACTGATTCTGAAGTATAAAAAAAGAATACTGTACTAAATGCATTTTAAACACTTCATACAAAGCGTGTAACGACACTCAATGCATAGAACTAGACAAATGCCTTCTCATTATGAGGGGTCTAGAGGACTAATAGAAATCCTTAAGCCATTCACCCATACTCAAATGGTTAACTTATTTAAAATCAATACTTATAGCAATAATTGGTGCAAATCATCAGAAGGATTAATTCTGTGATCGATTTGCTATGAGCAAAAGGCTTTGGTGAAACGGACCTATTATGTCCCCTAGAGTTAAAAAGCCACCCTGAGTTTGACCACAGCCAACACTCACCATTTGAAGTAAATAAATTAAATAAATTAAGTCACAATATAGAATGGGTTGGCCCCATTATACTTCATTTGTTGATAAGACAAAATAGAAGAACTTTGACGCCTAACAACAAACAAAACCTACGGCTGAGCTGATTGACAGCCAACTGCAATCAAACCTTGAGAGGAAAACAAAAATACTTTGTGCAAATGAGCACATGAATGGAAAACATGCATCACTGTATGTATACTTGGTGCCTTGTATATATTGTAGTATTGAATTAAGTTCCTTCGGTTTATGGATTTTTATAAACAGAAACGTTGCACATAAGAATCTAATCTCTTCATTTAAAATCAATTTGTAGGACATGTACATAATGTACAGCAACATATTACAAGAAAAATCTATTGTAAAAATATATTTATATACACATTTTAGACAATCTTTTGTCTCCTTATGAAAATATCCCAAGCTTTACAACTTTTGTATACATCTTGTTCTGCTCTCTGTAGTGTTATGAATATAACAAATAAATTAAATTAAAAAAAACTTGTCTGGACAGACAAATACAGAAAAAAATCATTAAAACATACAAAGGGTATGCAAATAAGATGACTATGGTCAGCTCATAAAAATCAAGGCCATCCTTCACAAGACATCAAATCTTTTCCCTGAAAGGACTCCAGACTTTACTTGCTTTCCATAAGGAACAGAAAAGGCAGTAACATTAAGACAAGCGTGTAAGTCTTTGAAAAAGGTCGAACCTAAGAACCCACAATGATTTCCATGATGTGATCCAGTTCATTGAGATCAGAACGACAGTTCGGCGTGGAAACAATGGAAGGGGAACTATGTGAAGGTGCCAAACTGTCAAGGAGGTCATAAGGGCCCATTTTGGGTGCGCTCTGCATGCCGGTCAACATGGTGTCCAGATCATAATAGGATGTGTCAACATCTGAGAATAGCTCTTCGAGAGCAGAGTCTGGACCTGGGGAACCATTTTTTATTTCAAATGTCCCAAAAACCTGTCCAATGGTCTTTGGACCCTCCGGAGAAGCCTCATCCTCTGTGTCAATCTCCTCGTCATCATCTCCTGAACCAAGTCTAGAGTCTTCA
Source organism: Danio aesculapii (assembly GCF_903798145.1). Taxonomy (NCBI): domain Eukaryota; kingdom Metazoa; phylum Chordata; class Actinopteri; order Cypriniformes; family Danionidae; genus Danio; species Danio aesculapii. The sequence continues at coordinate 27,866,345 of NC_079454.1, read as the reverse complement.
AGTGTCTCTTCGTCCCTCTCTACATCACTCTTCTCCCAGCGCTGACCCATGCGCCCTGACAGGCACACGTTGGAGACTGTATCACTAACAGAAACAGAGCACAGGGTCTCATCAGCTACCACCTCCTCTTCACGGCAACCCTCATAGCTGATGACGGAAAAGAGCTTCGGTTCTGCATCCGGCTCCCGTGACCTGCAGAGAACTTCAGTGGCCACCAAGCGCTCAGATGGGCTCTGGCTTGCACCACAGAACGCTTCGGTGACCATATGCCAGCTGCCATCATGGGTCATCTCCTCCTGAATCTGCCTGACTGTGTTGGCAATGAGAACCGAACGGCAGAGGTTTGGCTCCACCAGCATGTGGCATAACTGAAGTTTAATGAGGGACATGTCCAGCAGAGACTGCCGTTGCAAGCTGTACGAGGATGCCACCCTGGCAGCTACCAAGCCATCGTCAGATATCTCTTCACCACCATCTGCAAATTTGCGCTTGGTGCCCTTGGAGAACATGGTTAGCCTATACAAAAAAAGAGAGGAGAGAGAGATGGTCAGGTCATTTATGTCATTTTGGCATCTTAGATGTAATTCCTTTCACATTAGTTAAAAATTCATTGTTCAAAATCAATTCATTGTTACAAAACTAATCATTATAAAACTATAATAAATAACAAAGCTGTGTCCATAACTATGCATTTAATTAAACAGTGCATAAACAAGCAACAATCAAACAATTATACAGCAAGCCCAGTGTTATTTTTTGTCCTAGGAGATATACATGACAATGAGAATAATAGTATAATAATAATAATAACAATAATAATAACAACAACAACAGTTCATCGATTAATAATAATTAATTGCATATTAGAAGAATATAACATTCTAAATTACATACTATATCTAATGACTAATGTTATATAAATCTAATAAAAACTATATCTAATAAATGCTATAGTTTAATAAAAAATTTAAGTAATATCAACATTTAACTCCTACACTTCTGAATATTACGGCCACGGATCACATCTTGCATTCATGTTTAATCCACAGCCATCTCAAGTCTTTTTTATGTATGTTATCTTTGGACATTATAAGACTTTTAAGTACTCTACACTACATCAAATGACTGACTTAGCTAATAAAATGTTGGTATTTTGCTTCAAGTCTTTGAATGTGTATAAAAATGGAGGTGAAAGTAGATACCCCAAACAGAAAGTCTAATGTGGAGAGCCACAGTACTGAGACGAGGGCTCCCTGTCTCCGTGGCCAGCCAACCAGGGTTACAGGAGCCTAAAAGTAACAAACATGCATCCAGTATAGGAAAAACACATGACACCAACCAGCATGACAAAGCACATTATCTGTCATCACACCAACTCTTGACCGACTGAGTGTTTATGTGATTAAGTGTGTGTATGCATGTATGTTGGTAGGTGTAAGGAGGGGAGTAGCACAGGGACCTCGGATCAGCTACATTTGTCAAATACTGGTGGGGAGGTGAGAGGTGGGGAAGACATAAGACGATAGCTAAACAATGGTAATGAGTTACATTTTACACATCAAACTCTATGCAAAACAAGCAAACCAACAAATCCATTGAGTGCAAGCACACAAAAAAGAAACCACCACATATATTGCAAAGTCATTTCATGTTAAGAGGGATGACTTAACATAATGGAGATGATTTGCTTGACAGTTACCAAGATCACACACAAGAACTTTAAACCCATAACCACATTGTTAACCAGATATATTAAGGGCATGGGGGTTTGCCTACCTGAAGCATGGGTGACATCCCAGCACTGTTGAAAAAGAGACCAGAGTGCAAGCTGACACACATCCACTGCAACTAAAACTACAACCAACATTTCTTACACCAACACTGCATTCAGTTAATCATAGAGTGGAGCAGGAATGTGTACTAAACCTGGAACAGAGTTAGCATTTTATAGTTTTCAGTTCCTTTTGGGATGGGTTTTTAAGTCTGTCGTTATTACAAGCTCGAAAAATAATTTCATATTTTATTCTAAAACATCCAATACAATGTAATATCCCAATCATTTAACAAAAAAAGACAATAAATGCTGTCGAGTAGGAAATCCCATCTGCTCACTAGTCCCCTTCTATAGTGGGTTTTCTCTCATTCTAGTTACTCTATTAAACGTGTTTATTTTAAATCTGTTGAAAATTTTGCTGTGATGAGGTTGAAGTCATGTGACAATGTAGTTCATTTGTAGCCTAACACTAGCTTTTTACTTTTGCCACCACCACTGTAGCATGTTCATTTGTATATGACATTTAAGATATATTTCTACGAATTAAGCATTTATTCATCTTGCTTTTAGTAAATCACGCGCTCAAACATTAATCATGATTTTACCGCAAATAAAATGTTAAACATCGTGACCACAAATAAACCATGGTTTTGAAATACAAATAATACTTTAACCATGGTATCTGGAAAAAAAAAACTGGTTATACATATTAGGGCTGTACGATTTGGGGAAAATATCTAATTGTGATTTTTCTGACAGATATTGCGATTTGATTCACGATTAATTTTTTTAGTCAAGCTTCAGGTCAATAATCTGTAAGCAGTGGCAACATTTCTGTGACAGCTTTTAAAAATTACCTGTTTTTGATTGGTGTCTGTGACTTTGAATATTCATATATTACCAATGTCCTGTTTTTCTTTAATATTATTTGTCTATTAATGTTTTAGCAGCGGCAGACGCCATTGTCCCAATTGTCCATGCTTTCCTGTTAGTTTTTTTGATTGTGGCCGTTCCACATAGTTTGGTTGCACAATTCTGATTGCTCTGGGCAGGGAAAATTAAATAATACATAAAGAGTTGAAGTCAGAGTTATTAGCCCCCTGTTTATTTCCCCCCCTAATTTCTGTTTAGCGGAGAGAATTTTTTTTTTTCAGCACATTTCTAAACATAATAGTTTTAATAACTCATTTCTAATAACTGATTTATTTTATCTTTGCCATGAGAACAGTAAATAATATTTTACTAGATATTTTTCCAAGACACTTCTATACAGCTTAAAGTGACATTTAAAGGCTTAACTAGGTTAATTAGGTTACCTAGGCAAGTTCGGGTAATTAGGCAAGTTATTGTATAACGATGGTTTGTTCTGTAGACTATCGAAAAAATATATTAGCTTAAAGGGGCTAATAATTTTGACCTTAAAATGGCTTTTAGAAAATTAAAAACTGCTTTTCTTATAGCCGGAAAAAAAAAAAAACAAATAAGACTTTCTCCAGAAGAAAAAATATTATCAGACATACTGTGAAAATTTCCTTGCTCTGTCAAACATAATTTGGGAAATATAAAAAAAAAAAATCAAGGGGGGGGGGGGGGTCAAATAATTCTGACTTCAACTGTATATTTCAAATTCAAAGCCTCTTGCAAATAGCTAATCGCAATGTTTCAAATAGCGATTTGATTAAATCGCACAGCCCTAACACAAATGACATTCAATACATAAAAAAAAAACATGGTTACTATATTTTTACTATAATAAAACCATGGCTAATTTTCATAGGGATTGTGATGTTATATTTTTTCCCTCGTATTAACTATCATTTATTAAAGTGAGGGAACACGAGAGAAATAATGTGGGAACTAATTGGTTAACCCATGGACACAACACATGCTTTGTACATTTGTCAGAATTATCGTAGCAAAACTGTTGCTACTAGGCATGAGGATAATTGTTTTCAATGTATACTGCGCTTTGGAAAAGTCAAGGTTTTAAAACTGCCAAAGTTTTCTGTAATACCGTTCCTATAGTATTATAAGATTTTTTACTTACATTTTTTTAGGACGACAGTATCTCCAGCAGAAAAGATCTCCAAAGATGCCATTTTAAATTGTGAAGAAATCTGCGTTTTTTTAAAACTAATGAAGACAGCAGAAGTCAATGATTCATTTGAATTATTTAGTCTGACATGTTTAGTGCTATAAAGTATTTAAAATGTTTCTAAAAATAAAATATATCGTGTTCAAATGAGGAAAAAGTTGTTGTTTTTACCCAGACATTTAAAAAGAATATATTTTAGAGCAGTAATCGCAATATTGTGAAATCGTAAAACCGTGATATTTTTATCCAGGGTTATACCGTCAGAATCCTAGCCCATGCCTAGTTGCTACTTATCAACGTCTGACAATCTGAGCTTATTTTCTACCTTAACCCAAAAGTCAAATAGAAAATTAAACAATTTCGAGTTGGCTTATAAAAATACATAATTCCTGCACCACTCTATATCTAATAAAATGAGATTGCCATGTGCTATTGGGTAAAATAGTTAAGAATCTGAGAAACTATAATGTTTCCTACATTGCAAATGATGACACAAAACTAATAAAATATATATATACACATTTCATGAAAATAGGCAAAAATATGAAAGAATTCTTCCAGTAACTGGAGTCTAAACTAAATCAGACTTACAGCGAAGGGGGAAATGGATAAAATTCATCCACAGTGAACGAATCATACAGGCTCCACCCAGACAGACTCGCTTCCCCTCCCCCACCGCACTGACGTGGTCAAAAAGTGCGCTACTGGGTAAGTAACAAAATAAATAAAAAACCAGTGAAACAAACACCAGACTCTTAACACGAAAGTTCGATGGACAATAATCCACTGGATAAATATAAAAATAAGGTTACTCACAGACTCCCTGACATGCGAGACGGGGAAACAAAGGTATAAACCTCTCTGCTGAGACGACAAAGATGGAAGCCATTTTGATTTTTCAAACGGGTCCGATGGCTAGTTCGCTTCGTATACGGCCTTCCTAAACAGCATCTTCCACCCTTCCAAATGCTTACCGTGTCGGCAAAATGCACGTCAGAGTGAAATATAGATTTGGAAACACACACACATGATATGTAAAGGCAAATAACATGGGCGGCTAAACATGGACCGCACGTTCACTTCCGCAAACATGCCGCTTTTCGAAATCGACCGCGCATTTAACCATCGCGGATCGACATCTTCTGAAGCGGCGCGACTACATTGTATAAATTGTACTCAAATTCCTCATCCCAGATCGTTTAGACTTACCTCGTGTTATTTGTGATCTTTGGTGGCGAGCGTCATAAGCGTTTGAGGGCCGGGTTTAGCGGTGAAGCTGCTGCTCGGTCGGCCTCTCCAGCACAGATTGCAGGCAGCGAGACTGAGGAGCAGCTGCAGCAGTGAAAGCAAGGGCCGATGGGGGCGGACGCTTGCATCTTGATCGACAGCAGGCCCTCGCAGGAACGGGGAGCCCCGAACAAAAGCGTCTGTGATTCAACCCTGGGCCCCAACTTCAACAATGCACATCTTGTTTTTGAGGAATCTGAAAAATCAAATCAACATGGACGAATTTATAATTCCACGAAGTGCACGTTTGAATATTTAGCAGCTCAGTTTCCCTGTTGTTTACTAGATGTTACAGTGAGGAAAGCCAAACAGCATTTTCTTTTGAAAGCTTTTATTTTATTCAATGTGAATAATGACATGTCATAAATTAGTTTTAACATTTTCATGATTGTCAGGGGTGTTTCTACATTTATGTAGGCCTTTTCCTTTGTGATACATGCAAATGGTTTCAAAAAGCACATCTTTTAAAGAACAATTTAGTATTGGCACTTCATAGAACCACTGATGTTTATTTTAACATTTCTTTTATTTTTTACCTTTCTTTTTAAGAGTTTTGATGCCCAAACTCGGTCCTGGAGGGCCGGTGTCCTGCATATTTTAGTTCCAACTCCTATTAAATACACCTGAACCAGCTAATTAAGCTCTTTCTATGTATACTAAAACTTCCAGGCAGGTGTGTTGAAGGAAGTTGTAGCTAAACTGTGCTTGGCATCGGCCCTTCAGAACTGAGTTTGGGCACCCCTGAGCTAGACATTGGGGAGTAATTCATTCATTCATTTTCTTTTTCGGCTTAGTCCCTTTTCTTAATCTGGGGTCGTCACAGTGGAATGAACCGCCAACTTATCCAGCATATATTTTACACAGAGCACCATGGTGGCGCAGTGGGTAGCACAATTGCCTTACAGCCCGGAAGGTCGCTGGTTCAAGCCCCAGCTGGGTCAGTTGGCATTTCTGTGCGGAGTTTGCATGTTCTCCCTGCGTTGCCGTGGGTTTCCTCCTTGTGCTCCGGTTTCCCCCACAAGTCCAAAAACATGTGGTATAGGTGAATTGGATAGGCTAAACTGTCCGTAGTGTATGTGTGTGAATGAGTGTATGGGTGTTTCCCAGTGAGGGGTTGCAGCTGGAAGGTTATCCGCTGCATAAAACATGCTGGATAAGTTGGCGGTTCATTCTGCTGTGGTGACCCCAGAATAATAAAGGGACTAAGCCGAAAAGAAAATGGGTGCCCTTCCAGCTTTAACCCATCACTGGGAAATATCCATACACACCCATTCACACACATACACTACAGACAATTTTAGCTTACCCAATTCACCTATACCACGTTTTTGGACTTGTGGGGGAAACCCACGCAAACACGGGGAAAACATGCAAACTCCTCACAGATATTCCAACTGACCCAGCCGGTCCTCGAACCAGCGACCTTTTTACTGTGACCCAATTGTGCTACCCACTCTGCCACCGTGCTGCATTGAGGAGACAGTAAAACTGAAAGTTAAAGCTATTTTCATTACTTCTAAAGGTAAAAATTATAATTTATAAATCAATTTTGACCAAGCAAAAATAAATTTGGCCCTTCATTTTAAATGAATTTGATTTATTGAATAAAAAATACAAAAAAGTAAAGAAAGGACAATGATAGTTTTGTAGTGAGTGATTGGTTAATGTGGTTTGGAAGATCAGTAAGCTGTCTACCTTTCATAAGAAACAATAGCATAATTCAGAGTTGTCCATATTGTGGAGGAGGCGTGTTGTTACTTCATTGCTTCAACAATATCATGTTGGTATTCAATATATTCTGGCTTAAGCTGATTAAAGTCACATCAAAAAGACAGTCCCTGTTTGACCAAGTTGTGTCAAAGTGTTTTCCTTTTCTAATCTGTGGTATGTTGCACAACTTCATTTTGGTCCATTGTGCTTACGACACAAAATATTCCTCTGAAATCAGGTGACAACTTTTCATTTCCTTACTTGGTACATCTTGGTACATAAATTAATTTGTATCCAGAGGCTGATATGAATGAATTAATTGGCCATAAATATATATTTTTACATATTTGATTATTTGACAAATCTATATGCTCTGAATGTGTAATTTCTCATTTAATATGAAAACAAATAGGATAGAGTACGTTCTGTTCAGTGTCTCCATCTAGTGGTTGTACAGAAATATACCCAGGAAACCGAGCGCAGCACTATAAGTCTACTCAGTAGCCTCGAATTTAGTTTTAAGTTTTTCTCAACTGATCTGAGTGTTTTTTTCTTTTTGAGTTCATCTTTTTAAACTTTAAGTTGTATTTAAATGCCTCACGCGCGATAAAATTGTACAAAACGTGCTCATTGAACGTGGATTTTAAGCTATAAAACAGACCAAAGGTCAGAATTTCTTGAACGCTTCCTGCCACGATCGCACCTTAACATGGAACCCACAACGAATGATCAGGTAAATACAAAGTGTTATTACAATCAGTTTTAAAACTGTGTTTGTGACATTTTTGTAAATGAGAATATATGTTTTTATCCATAGTGCGTTTCACCAGTTCTTTGCTTTCACTTTCACTCTTTAGATTTCATAACGCTCTTTTCTAAAGTGAATTACTTTATAATATACACGTTTTTGGAGTGACTACATCAAGACAGTGACTTGAAAAATGGCAGAAGCTATTCTAGATCATGACCAGTACAGCTGCTCTGTGTGTCTGGACTTACTGAGGGATCCCGTGACAATTCCTTGCGGACACAGTTACTGCATGAGCTGCATCAATGAGTGCTGGAATAAAGACCAAAAAGCACCATATAAATGTCCACAGTGCAGACAGACCTTCAGTTTAAAGCCTCCACTCAACAGAAGTACAGTCCTTGCTGAGCTTATGGAGAAACTGAGAGCCCAAGAGTCTCCTCAAAGTCCTGCGGGACCTGGAGAGATTGCGTGTGATTTCTGTGCTGGAGAAAGCATCAAAGCTGTCAAGTCTTGCTTGGAGTGTCGAGCATCTTACTGTGAATTACATGTACAGCCGCACTATAATGTTCCTGCTCTGAGGAAACATGGGCTGGTTAAAGCGTCCACCATACCAGTTTGCTCTAAACACGACAAGCTCCTGGAGGTCTACTGTCGAACAGACCAGACCTGTGTCTGTGCACACTGCTTAATGGATGACCACAAGGGCCACGACACAGTGCCATCCACAACAGAGCGCAAGGAGAAAGAGGTGAACATGGCCAGAACTTTCTTATTTAATGAGTCAAAAATTAATTACAATATGCAATATTCATTGAAGTAAAAATTACTGATTATTTTTTTTTCTTAGTTGAAACTCTCAGGCACTCAAACAAAAGTCAAAAAGACAATCCAGGCCAAAGAAAAAGAGCTGCAGAATATGAAAATGGACATGTCGTCCCATTCAGTAAGTTATGATGCAAATTCTTGCTTTCCAATGGTTCATATTTAAACAAAATGATTGAATTTATCAGCTGATGTAAGGTTATTCGCTCAGATGTCGAAACTTTACTCAAGAAGTAATGTTTTTGCTTTGGTTTTCCTAAGGACTCTGCGATGAAGGCCATCAAGAACAGCAAGAAGACCTTCGCAGAATTAGTCAAGCTTATTGAGAAAAAAAGCAGTGAGGTGATTGAAAAGATAAAAGCTCAAGAAAAGGCTGATCTGGATGAAGGTGAAAAAATACAAGAAAAGCTAAAGGGGGAAATTACTGATCTGAAGAAGAGGGAAGGAGTCCTTGAGGATCTTTCACAGACAGACAACAACATCCACTTTCTTCAGGTACAAACAATATGATCATATGTTAACAATGGCAAGTGCTTTGTGACTGTACAAATACATGTCATTCATAAAAGTGTTTAAATGAATATTTTTACCCTTACAGAATTATGAGTCTATATCCCCTTCATCTGGATCTAATGACTTTTGCAATCTCTCATTTCAACCATGCTGCTCTTTTGAGGAAGTGAGTGAACTTGTTTGTGAACTGACTAAGAGACTGGAGAAAACTTGCATGCAGGAAATAAACCAAACAATAAATAAAGGTAAGCTTGTTAACTACTAAATTGTTTCCTGATCTCTTAAACGTATCTGTTAGTGGTGAAATGGTGTCTTTTGTTTTCAGTTTCAGATTTGTCTACAAAGACACCTTCTTTTGATATTAAAGTTGGAGACGATGTTCGTGTAAAGCCATCTGTTGTTACTCCAACACACAAATGGGGATCAGTTACTCACAAAAGCATTGGTGTTGTTAAAAGTGAGAGCACTGACTGATATGTTGATTATGAAACAACAATGTAATATAGAGATTAATTACTTAACTTTCATATCTTTGCTCCTGCAGAAATTCAGGGCGAGTTTTTGACTGTAGATTTCCCTGAACAAAAAAACTGGACTGGTGTAGTTGTAGAAATGGAGAATGTGGCCAGTGCTGGTTCAGGTAATTTACTGTATTTATCACACAATCTACGCTACCTGACAAAAGTCTTGTCACCTATCCAAGTTTTAGGAACAACAAGTAATAACTTGACTTTTACTTGATCATTTGGTATCTGAAGTGGCTTATATAAAAGGCAAAGGCCTCTAGATAATGCTTATTTTACCAAAATAAAATATGATCATTCTTTGATGTTTAATTGTGTAATTAGGACAGTAAGGTCTGACTTTGCTTAGACAAAAGTCTTGTCACTTAACAGAAATAATGTACAGTATAGAATATAAAGTCATGGTGCAGTGGAAAGGAATTAATATTGTGTGTGACTCCCATGAGCTTGGAGGACTGCATCCACACATCTCTGCAGTGACTCAAATAAATTATTAATAAAGTCATCTGGAACAGCAAAGAAAGCGTTCTTGCAGGACTCCCAGAGTTCATCAAGATTCTTTGGATTCATCTTCAATACCCTCCTCTTTCATCTTACCCCAGACATGCTCAATAATGTTCATATCTGGTGACTGGGCTGGCCAATCCTTGAGCACATTGACCTTTTTTGCTTTCAGGAACTTTGATGTGGAGGCTGAAGTACGCGATGAAGATTTTGCCCTCTCCAGTGGTTTTTAATGTAATGGGCAGCACAAATGTCTTGATATACATCAGGCTGTTGATGTTGCTATCCACTCTGCTGATCTCTTGTTTGCCCCCATACTGAATGTAATTCCAAATCATGAATTTTCCTTCACCAAACTTGACTGATTTCTGTGAGAATCTTGGGTCCATGCTGGTTTTAATAGATCTTCTGCAGCATTTGAGATGGTTGCAATGTAGTTTAACAGATGATTCATTGGAAAAATCTACCGTCTGCCACTTTTCCGTATCATCAACTAGAAGTCAAGTTATTATTTGTCGCTCTTACAACTGGGATCGATAACAAGACTTTTGTCAGGTAGTGTACATTGCATTGCTAATGATCAGTTTATAATAGTTTCTCTTGTTTTAGATTTGTCAACACCAAATGCTTCCGTCAACATTAAGGTTGGGGACAGGGTCAAAGTGAAACCCTCAGTAACAACTCCAGAACATAACTGGGGTAGAAACGTCACACATAAGAGTGTGGGTGTGGTAAAAGGCAAGAAAATCTTTACTTTCTTTTTTCTTTTCCATATTAGCCATAATCAAAACATTCTCACTTAAGTATGAGTGTTATATTATGAATTTCTGTTTTGTTCAGCTATTAAAGATGATGACAGCCTGCTTGTTGACTTTCCTGGACATGCGAACTGGAAAGGAATTCTATCTGAAATGGAACTAGCAAATGATGATGATGATGATGATGATGAATCTGGTAAATGTTTTAAATGGCAGCTCCAGCAAAAACATCTAAAACACCTGTAATTTGCTCCACAAAGGGTTTTCAGTCACGTCTGATGAACAGAAGGATAATCAAACACTCAACTTGAACCTCCATGTGTCATTTCAGGATCTGCAAGCCAGGACTCCAATATTAAGATTGGAGACAAAGTCCGTGTGAAACCGTCAGTTATTACTCCAGCTCACAAATGGGGAGCAGTCACTCACAAAAGCATTGGAATTGTTAAAAGTAAGAGCACTGAATGATATTTCACCCAAAAAAAATCATTCACTCTCCCTTAGATCATTCAAGGTGTAGAGTAAGGTGACTTTTTTTCATCAGTAGAACATTAAAGTAGATTTTCTGTTCTGCTTAAGAAAACGGTCCCCTACCTATAGATCTGGAAGGCTGGAAGATGATTAAATTAACAGCAAATTAAAATTAATGGGTAATATATGCCTTTAAGGTGGCACCAATTGATTTGCAGTAGGTCAGTGCAGCAAATTCAAGCAAAACTCCTGATCTCATAAATTCTGAGTGGATTTCCCCCATTCAATTCTGCAGGTCATTAGTAAATGTGACTTCATGTTTAGTCGTGCTAATATCTAGAGATAACAAGATTTAAAGCAGCATTTATACTATTTGTTTTATATTTGCAGAAGTTCAGGGGGACTCTTTAACTGTAGATTTCTCTGAGCAAAAAAACTGGACTGGTATACTTTCAGAAATGGAGATTGTGGCCAGCGCTTCAGGTTTGGGTAATTGACTGTATTTGAAGACATCATTAAAATATAAATGTTGTGAACTCATAAGTGAAAACGCTTACTGTATTGTTTTTCTTGTGGCATACTTGTCAGCTGACATGAAGGTTGGAGACAGAGTCAGAGTGAAAGCTTCTGTTACCACTCCGATGCATAACTGGGGATCTAATGTCACGCATAAGAGTGTTGGTGTGATAAAAGGCAAGATTTTTTTTATTATTCCTCATATATATATAATCCATCATACTACAGTCTTTATTCAAGAATGAGCTTTACATTATAAATCTGTTCCCTGCTTAGAAATTAAAATTGATGACAGTCTAATTATTGACTTTCCTGATCATGCCAATTGGAAAGGAATTCTTTCAGAAATGGAGCTAGTAACCAATGATGATGAGTCTGGTAATTATACACACTGTAATTACATTGTGTCCATGACCTTTAAGTAGCAGAAACATCCACTCAGACATTCATGCATTGCATTTCAGGGTCTTTAAGTATGCTGTCCAGTATTAAGATTGGAGACAAAGTCCGTGTGAAGGCATCAGTTGTTACTCCAACACACAAGTGGGGAGCAGTCACTCATAAAAGCATTGGTTTTGTTCTGAGTAAGGAGCACTGACTGGATATAATCATCTTAAAGCGAGACAAAATGGACATATATTCAAGGATCTAATGATGATTTTGATGTTTTCTTTTTAATTCTGCAGAAATTCAGGGAGATTCTATAGTTGTAGATTTTCCTGAACATAAAAAATGGACTGGTGTAGTTTCAGAAATGGAACTCGTGACTGGCGCTGCCTCAGGTAATCCTCCAAGCTGTCATCTGTCTGTCTGTCTGTCTGTCTGTCTGTCTGTCTGTCTGTCTGTCTGTCTGTCTGTCTGTCTGTCTGTCTGTCTGTCTGTCTGTCTGTCTGTCTGTCTGTCTGTCAGTTGTATTTTTAAGTGGAAATGCTTTCAGTAATATTTTACTTATTTCAGATTTGTCAACAAGAAGTCTTTCTGTGGACATCAAGGTTGGAGATAAAGTCAGAGTGAAACCTTCCATAACCAACCCTAAACATAACTGGGGTGGATACGTCACACACAGCAGTGTGGGTGTAGTAAAAGGCAGGAACTCTGTATTGTTTTCAGAACCAAACAAATGAAAGAAGAAATTAACTACTATTATACATTATATTGAACTAAATTTATACACAGTATATACATTTTGTGTGAATGGTGTGGCTCTTAAAGAAAAAAACACATTCACGCACATTTTAAATAGACTTTTCGTATGTCTAGATATCAAATCTGAGGATGTGATTGTGGATTTTCCAACACACAAAGGCTGGAAAGGCATTCTCTCTGAGATGGAGTTGATAAATGATTCAGGTCAGTTACTTGAAGATAAAAAAAAACTAAATGAGTTTTTGTTTGCAACCATTAAACAAAAAATCTTATGCCTTTTTATTGTATTTGTTTATAGATGCCAACATCTCCTAGATCTTGATGATGTGACTGTGGACTTCATTGATCATCTGTTGCTTGAGTTTTTGATTGATCAAACTTTATCTAAAGTGTTTGTAGTCATGTGAACAAAATGAAGTGAGAGACACATGGGTGTTCTTCTGAGCACAGGAGAGCTAAAATATGTACATTTTCTATTCAATTAATGATTTAGAAAAAAAAACAAACCAAAAGTTTTTATCAGTTCTTCATTTGTATGATTATGGGTTTAGATTTGTTACAGAAAAGGTGTTGCAGATACAAAAAGTGTATGTTTGTTTTTTTTAATTCCTTTCTTAAGTGACAGTTCACCTAAAATTAAACCAGCCAGGCTAGTTCCCCCTAAAATGAAAATGTACTCCTTATTTATTCACCCTCAAGAGACCCACCAAAGCTGGAAACCGGTAACAATGGGGTATATGCGCAGACTTTTAATTTCAGCCAGCCAGCCTCAGCGCTTCTGGTGAACTGTCTTTCCATTATAAGACTATTTAAGGTCTGATTTCTTGAAAAATCAGTGATCTTCACTGCCAGATAGATATACGATAAAAAGTGAGTCTTAGACCGGATAAGAAGCACTGCTTAAATTCCATTTTCCCTCACCATGTCTTTAAAATATGACAGTTTATTTTAATCCAGTATTTTCAATGGGAATTCTGTGCTAGCCTGCTGATCCTGACGACGCTAACGATAATCTATAGCTAGTCTTTCATCTTGTTTTACGCTTGAAGAACTAAATGGATGCTTAAGTCTATTTAACTGAATGTTTTGTAATTACATTACAACGTCGGTGCTGTAAAAGGAACCTTATGAAATTGAAAAAAATCACATTAAGCTTTCACCGGAAGTTTATCATTGGCTGAAAAACACTAGCTGTGCATATACCCCATTGAAATAGTATGAAAAATAAATACTACGGAAGTCAATGGTTACAGGTGCAACAGAAGCAAGAAAGTAAAACTTTTTTTGTTTTTGAAGTAAAGAGTGGGTAAATGATAAATTAATTTTTATTTTGGGGTGAACTATCTCTTTAACACTCAGGTGAGTTAAAACTTTCTTCAGTGGTACATTAAAGGTCATGGTCAATGGTGATTGTGATCCATGCAAGTCCAAAACTACTGGGACTTTCACATATACTGACAAAACAAAATACTTTAAGCTCCTGACAATACATTGGGGTCTTATGAAGAAAAACAACCAGTCTGTGCAAGAAACTGAGCAATATATCCAACATTACAGCCACAGCAAACAATCAGTTGTGTCTTCACAACTGTCTAGGGCGAAAGCATACTCTAGCATGACTTATGTGTTGATGCAAACATTAACATCAATGCTTGCTTAGTCTGTTTACAATGGAAAGGGATTATGAAATGTGTGACATTGTTCATGGCACGTTTGCATATACCGATGAAGGCTGCAACCTACACATGGACAAAAATAATGTAAACAACTTTTGTAAACTATCACTATAAGGTGTGTAAGAAATGCTGGTGTATTATCAACGAATATATATATGTGTGTTTCAGCTCGGGAATATGTACATGCACACAGTTCTGTTTATTCTGTTTTGATTGTAATGATTTTAATCATTAATTCTATAATTATTTTGCATTCACCAATGCTGCTGCTACTAAATAAGTCTTCTGAGTAAACTTGAACTGGACTGTTATATTCAAAATGTGGTTAAAAACTACACTTTTGTTTTTCTGGATCTGTACACTGGTTTTTCATATGTTGTGTAAATAAATAAAATGATCAAACGTCCATGCCACAGTAATGGGTATATGCTTATTGCATCGAGACTACATTTCCCATCATGCTCTGTACATGGAAGAATGACTGTGCATTTAAACGTTACGTTTTGTGTTCGTAAACACTAAAATGTTTTTTTTTTCAGTCAGATAATGAAAACAGAACAAGACTGATATAACTCGCCGACTAAATAGTGTGGAATTTTATACATTATACATTATAACAGACCATGTGTTGGTGTTGTAGTCACTTAACTTTACTAGATGTCTCCATCTTGTGGTGATTGAAAGAGCCACTTCAGAAATCGGTTAAAAATGTAAGATGTGCGATGTATTTTTTATGTGTGACTCAGTTAAGATACGCCTCCAAAATATTGTACATTTTATCCATAAATAAGCTTTAATTTTAATTTCTGTAACATACGTTTTTACGACTGTATTTGTGTGTTCTGTGACGTATCATTTCCTGCATTCACTTTCGTGGTTTTACTTTCATTTTACTTTCACGGGTCTTTCTAGCAGGTATTTGGTAAACATGGCAGAGATTATACTCGGAAATAACGACCAGTACAGCTGCTCTGTGTGTCTTGATTTACTGAAGGATCCGGTGACAATTCCTTGCGGACACAGTTACTGCATGAGCTGCATCAATGAGTGCTGGACAAAGGACCAGAACGGGCCATATACATGTCCACAGTGCAGACAGACCTTCAGCTCAAAGCCTCCACTCAACAGAAGTACAGTCCTTGCAGAGATTATGAATAATTTGAGGGCCAAAGAGCTTCCTCAAAGTCCTGCGGGACCTGGAGAGATTGCGTGTGATTTCTGTGCTGGAGAAAGCATCAAAGCTGTCAAGTCTTGCTTGGAGTGTCGAGCATCTTACTGTGAATTACATGTACAGCCGCACTATAATGTTGCTGCTCTGAGGAAACATGGGCTGGTTAAAGCGTCCACCATACCAGTTTGCTCTAAACACGACAAGCTCCTGGAGGTCTACTGTCGAACAGACCAGACCTGTGTCTGTGCACACTGCTTAATGGATGACCACAAGGGCCACGACACAGTGCCATCCACAACAGAGCGCAAGGAGAAAGAGGTGAACATAGCCAGAATGTTTTTCTTCAATGAATGTTAACTTTCAAATTCATGTTTACAGTGTGATTAAACATATTTATGGGTTTTATTTCTTAGATGAAACTTAAAGACACTCAAACAAAAGTCAAGCACACAATCCAGGCCAAAGAAAAAGAGTTGCAGAATATGAAAATAGACATCATGTCTCATTCAGTAAGTTATACTAAGTAATATTAATATCAAAACAGTCAATATAAATATTTCAAGTTGCTCTTTCCTACCTTCACAGGATTCTACAAAGAAGGCAGTGGAAAACAGTAAGAGCGTCTTCACTGATTTAGTCAAACTTATTGAGAAAAGAAGCAATGAGATGACAGAAAAGATAAAAGCTCAAGAAAAGGCTGACCTGGATCAAGGCAGAAAACTACAAGAAAAGGTGAAAGGGGAAATTACAGATCTGAAGAAGAGGGAAGGAGTCCTCGAGACAGTTTTACAGACAGACAACAACATCCACTTTCTTCAGGTAAAACTGCTTTGTTTTGCTTTAACCAGACCCAGCAAGCATTTTTGTTTTTTAATAGATGTCTATTAGACGTCTAAACAAAATCATCTTGGCTAAAACAAGGCTAATTTTGGGCTGTCAGTGAAAATCTAATAGACATCTAAGAATAGGCCAATACAAATAAACAGAAATGAATGACTACACATATAAAGTCTGTCTAATCTGTCTATTTGACGACTAGTCTAGTTTTGGGCTATTCTTAGATGTCTATTAGATTTTCACTGTCAGCCCAAGTTTACCATTGTTTTAGCCAAGCTGTCTACATTTAGATGTCTATTAAAGGGGAAGACCTATGTCGACATTTTAAGGCAATAGTTCACCTAAAAATGAAAATGTTGTTCATTTACTCACCCTCAGTCAATGCAGGACATAGTTGTAAAGCTAGAATGGTGCAGGTTACTGCTATGCATTGAGGCAAATCAAATTTAATATTTGTTTCTCCTGATGAAACATTGAGGTCTTAAGATGAGATCTGTCTGTGCAAGAAACTGAAGGGTATTTGCATCATGCATTTACAAATGTTTGGATCGTGATCTTCCTAATGGAGGAGGAGGATGCATTTTATTTTGTGAATGAAAATGGTGTACTTGTTGTTTTCCATGATGAAGCAACCCATATAAAAGTGTAATATTACATTTGCTTATAGCCTGATTTTATTTGACTGTAATGAAAGTAACCATCATTACATTGTAATATTGTTACAGTATTCGCCTTGTTGATAAATATGAATATTATATTAATTAGACTTTAGGTAGGGTAGGTAATTTCAGAGGGGCCAGCAGTTTATTTAGAAATTTACACCGATAGGATTCCACTCTGTAAGCCATTTTTGTATCAGGTGTGAAAAGTACATTTGCCACGCAAACTCTCACAGTACATTATGGGTATATATCTAGTTGTTGAGTGTACATTGGTTATACAATCATTATTGCAGTGCATTATGGGATCAATAAAGTGCACTTTAGAACATTCACTATGGTTTCGACACGACTACAATAGTGGCAGTTTCCTCACAAGGGTATAGGATACAGCCAGGGTGTGTAGAGCAAGGCAAATCCACATCTTGACAGGCACAAATAACAGCCTATCATAATATTGGGGCTGAACTTTCGAGCTGAACAATGCTTTTTTGACCCTTTGCCTTCCACATATGATATAAATACACATGCATTTAGACAACTTAACCTAATGTGTGCTATTGAAATGTGAAGACACTCAACCAGCATAACAGAAATGTTTTTAACCATATTAACTACCCTGCCTTCTTTTTGTCCAGAATTATGAGTCTGTGTTGTCTTCTGGGTCTGATGGCTTTCCCAGCCATTCTTTTAAGCCTGGATGCTCAAATACAGATGTAAACACACTTCTCTGCCAACTTAAAGAACAACTAGAAGCTGTTTTTAACCAGGAAATAAATAAAACGTTTCAGAAGGGTAAAACATCTAAACATCATTTTTTACTGCTTGTTTTTGATTGATGAGTGATGAAATTACTTATTTGTTCTGCCAGTTTCAGATCTGACCACAAAGAACAATCCCGGCTGCATTAATGTTGGAGATAGAGTCCGAGTGAAAGAGTCTATTAAAAGGCCAAAATATGACTGGGGCAAAGGTGTCACGCATAAGAGTGTGGGTGTGGTGAAAGGCAAGCTGCATTTTGTTCTCATTAATACAAGTCGTATACAATAATATTTGTATAATACAAAAATTTATGGTGCAAGACATCCCAAATGATCATTTACATGTACTTCCTGAAGATATTAAAAGCGATAAGACTTTGGTCGTCGACTTTCCTGGATCTGCAGGTTGGAAAGGAATTCTCGCTGAAATGGAGCTAGTAAACGATGACGTTGAATGTGGTAAATATGTAAAAAAAAAAGTCAAATTAAACTTATTCAACAAAAATATGGGATGCAGCGTGACGTGTTTTCTGTAAAATTAGGTATTTAGACTGCTGCATCGATTAATGTGATATTTCTTCTGCAGGATCTTCAACTCTCACCTGCAATATTAAAATTAGAGACAAAGTCTGTGTGAAGCCATCTGTTGAAACACCAATGTATGGATGGGGTCCGATTACCAACAAAAGCATTGGCAGTGTTATAAGTAAGGGCTTCATCCGAAGTCATTGATCAAGAATTATTATTTAAAAGAATCTGATTGATATCAAGGGTGTAGATTTGCTCTTGACATTGGTGGGGATATACATCCCTATTGCGCATGCATAGAACAGCACAAATTTTCTTTTGTGCTTTCAAAAACATGAATAAATGCATAATATTATGAATAACAATTAATAAAACACGTCCCAAAAGTCAATTTACATGATTGTACTGCAATCTGGCTTTGAGGAGGTATGACTGTAGAGAAATTTAGAGAGGCACGTGACGCAATTGAACCGTTTTATTCCAATTATTATTTTTCATAATCATGACAGCCAAATTCTAAATTGAATTTCGATTAGTTGCACAGCCCTGGTTAATATTACTATGGTGGATTCCAAGCGAACTGGGCTTCAAAAACTTCAATCTCTACAAAAACGTAGCTACTTATGTCCACGTCTTGTACAGAGGAGGACTGGGAAAATGCCTTGTTTTGGCGCTTCTCGTGTCCAAACTTAATTATAGCTGTCGTTAATTGCATAAATAAGCCCAGCCAATCACATTGTCCTTATGTGTTTGACGGAGCATTATTTTTTTTGAAGGTGATTACATTTTTGGTGGGGACATTTCAGTAATTACTGGATATTGGTGGGGACATATCCCCTCCCTCCATGCCAAATCTACACCCCTGATTGATATAATTCAAAATCACTTAAATTTTTAGCCATGTAAATTCATTATTTGCTTATTCATTATTCATTATTTGCTTATTCATTATTTGCTTATTCATTATTTGCTGTCCTTAGATGTGCAGGGTGAGACTGTGACAGTTAATTTCCCTGAGCAGGAAGGTTGGATTGGAGATGTTTCAGAAGTGGTGCTTGCAGGGATCACTGATTTAGGTATTATTACTTACACTGTAAAACAAAAATCCTGGTTGCCTTAAATTTTTAAGCTGAATCAAATTAACCTTATGAGTCCCTTGAACTTATATTATGTTAAACTGACTTTAAACAGCTTGCGTAACTTAAGCTTAAGTTAGAACATGATTAAGTTACAAAAAACTAAAAACATATGCTATGACTAATTGATCATATAGGTATAATTAACTATTAATGTCACATTAAATCCGGTAGATTGTGTCCAGCAAAAATTGCTTAAAGGTTTTCTCAGTTTCTCAGGATTTACTAGGTTTGGGATTTAGTAAAACGTTATCTGTTTTGTTCTATAAACGTTTGACAACATTTCAGTAAAATGTTGTCATTTAGATTTTTTCTTTCTGAAAATGACAATTGGTCAGAATAACAAATCTTTTTCTGAATGTCATTTACTGTGATGAAAATTAGATATTAGAAAATCAGAAAAATAATTTATATATATATATATATATATATATATATATATATATATATATATATATATATATATATATATAAAATTGTTTTTACTTCTTTTAATGACAAATTTAGAGCTTTTGAAAAATGTTCATAATCAGATAATCAGACAGTTGATGGTAGAAATTGAACTTTATAGCATTTTTTCATACTTTAGAAGTCAGAGGCTACTGTCAACTTGTTTTGGTGTTGTCTGGTGGTGTTTTAACAGAAAAGGGAACTCATATTTTTGGTTGAACTGTTACTTTAATTGAACTTAAGCCCTGTGCCTTGATAGCTTATCTTCTTCTTAGGGTCCGCCACTTACGTATCCTTCAAGATAGGAATGAGAGTCCGGGTGAGACCTTCAGTAAAAGACCCAAAACATGGATGGGGATCAGTCATTCACAACAGCATTGGTGTCATTACAAGTTAATACACTTATATACACTTACTATATATACAGTTGAAGTCAGAATTACTAGCCCCCCTTTGAATTTTTGTTTCTTTTTTAAATATTAACTAAATGATGTTTAACAGAGCAAGGACATTTTCACAGTATGTCTGATAATATTTTTTCTTCTGGAGAAAGTCTTATTTGTTTTATTTTGGCTAGAATAAAAGCAGGTTTTAATTTTTTAAAAAGAATTTTGAGGTCAAAATGATTAGCCCCTTTATGTTTTTATTCGATAGTCTAGAGAACAAGCTATTGTTATACAATAACTTGCCTAATTACCCTAACCTGCCTAGTTAACCTAATTAACCTAGTTAAGCCTTTAAATGTCACTTTAAGCTGTATAGAAGTGTCTTGAAAAATATCTAGTAAAATATTATTTACTGTCATCATGGCAAAGATAAAATAAATCAGTTATTAGAAATGAGTTATTATAACTATTATGTTTAGAAATGTGTCGTTAAAATCTCTCCGTTAAACAGAAATTGGGAAAAAAAATAAACAGGGGGGCTAATAATTCTGACTTCAACTATATATATATATATATATATATATATATATATATATATATATATATATATATATATATATATATATATATATATAAATTTTCTAATAGTTTAATAGATTGTCACATAATTACATATTAATGTTTTATATTAAATATAAATATTAAATATTTGTTTATTACTAATGACTATGTGTTTTCTGCAGAAATTGAGGGTGAGTCTTTAACTGTGGATTTCCCTGAACAGACAGACTGGACTGGTGAGGTTTCAGAAATGGAGCTCATCACTGGTGATGTTTCAGGTAATCTGATGAACATTATTCAACCTGTAAATTATCATCAGATATTATCATGTATTGTAGTGGCCAAAAGTAATTGCACAGATTTTTTTCCTTTAATGGCCCTATGTGTTAAATTAAAGTCTAAAAGTATGATGGCCCATAATATGAACAATATATTGAGAAGATGAAAAGTAAACTTGACTTATTTATTGACAATTACCGCAGTAATTGGTTTATTTACTATACAAAATAAACTATTCACACACAAAACCATACACTGACTGCAGTTTCAATCACTTCTTAATATTTCATTGGTTCATCATTAAATTTGATAAGAAGTCATTTTCCTGTAGTTTTTATTTTAGCTGTTATTATAGCACTAAAAACAAACAATTAACTGAAATAAAAGTGCTTTATATTCTATTTATTTTTACAGTTATTATTTTTAATGGAATCTTGTTTCTGCCACTAGATAAAAAATTAAAGTGTTTAAGAAGTCTATCTCACAGTTTTTGCTACTTTCTTTTAATTCTGACTTTTGTCTCAGTATTGTGTGATTCAAATACTCAAAACTCAACATATTAAAACAAGAATTTTTGCTCCCACTCAATACTGGACTAAATAACACATAATTGTGAAAGTATATATGTAACCCTTCTCAGGAATGATCTCAGAACTGTAGATAAAATATCAAAACTGACCATTTTTTGCATATTTCTGACTTGTTTCACAAATAAAGTCTACATGTCATAATTCTGGCATAACTGGCAAACGCAATATGTGTGACAAACTTCAAATTGCAAGAAAAGTTGAGATAAATACCACAATTAAATGTTTTTGTATATTGTATTTATTTTTATATACTTAGCGGGAAAAAAAAATCGGCTTTTCTAGTTTTCAGATTTTTTTTTATTGTTTTTCATTTTGTTTCTGATGTAGTACAACATAACATCAACAATTCATTCCTCCATGACTTTTAAACTGACTTCACAAATATTTCTTTTAAATTCAGAACCCCTTAGTTTCAGTCCTGGATCGAGAGTCCGCGTTAAACCCACCGTCAGCACTCCAGCTCATGGTTGGGGAGGCGTCACTAAAAACAGCATTGGACTGGTTACAGGCAAGTGTTTTTAGTTAGTTTTGAGCTGAAGGACCACAGTATTTAAGTCACAGCTAACTTTGTCTGCTTCATTAGAGTCATTTACACTTTTTTTTGGAATATAGATGATCAACACGTGCAGAAATGCGATAACAGTGTTTTCCTTTCTAATGTCTTTACAGCAATTGACGGCACCAAAGTCACTGTGATGTTTTCTGAACAGTCTAATTGGACTGGCATTGTCTCAGAGATGGAGGTGGTGCCTTAATAATAATATACAAGATCCAGGAGCTGTTGATTATATTCAGAGACATTCAGATGCTTAGACTTCATAATATATACTTTTTTGGACAGCAGTGTAATGGATGGGCATGTAGGAATACTCCCTCTATAACACAATCTCTGATATATTAGGGGTCCATGAGGTGGGGCTGAGAAGGGGTCAAAGGGCCACTAGAATGATCTGACCCTTACAATCTCAAAAAGAAAAGCTTAAATGTGAAACATACTTGCATTAGGGGATTGTTCATCCAAAAAATTCTTCCATCATTTACTGCCCTCAAGTTGTTCCAGTCCTGTGTAAATATCTTTGTTCGGCTGAACACAGAGGAAAGAATATCAGAAGCCAAACAGATCTCTCCGCACATTTACTCCCATAGTATTTATTTTTGTATAAAATAACATTATTATTATTAGGAATGTGTTACTAATATATCATAATAAACAGCCATTGTGGTAATTTACAGCTATGGAAACTCTGTTTATCTTGGATTACTGGATTTAATATGTATATATTTGTTGTAAAATGTTACATTTGTTTTGTTCCATTAAGGTCTGATTTAATCCAAGTAAAAAAACTAACCAAATTAAGAGCTTTTTCTTCAGAAAACTGTCAGAATAACAAATGTTTTTCTTTGTTGTGGTAGAAAATAGGGCTATTTCATTAAAATATTGATATCTTGGTTCTTCTGAGGTTAAGACTGGTAATCGTGTTTTTTAATAAATAAAAAATCTGAATAAAAACATCTGAAAATGTGCCACCTTTTTTTCGATCTTATGCAAAGGAGTGCCTTACATTTTACATGTTACAATTTTATATGTATTTAAATGTGGTAGAAGTGTCATTGGTAGTTATTAATAGAGATTTATTTTTTGTTTATAATCTATACTCTATAATTGAGAATGGAAATAAAACACATTTTTAGTACTATTCCGGGCCCTTGGAATCATCCCGACCTTTCTCCATCTACATGCCACTGAATGTAGCATTACTTTAAGACTGTGTTAAAATAGTCTCTGAGCTGGAAACGACATCTGATAAATAAGACTTTCAAGACTCCTTGTGTAGATAAAAGGGGTAATCCCATTATGTCCCATAATTAAATAACTTCATTAAAATAGTTAGTTTGTTAAACCAGAAGACATGTAACCCATTTTTCCAGGATTAAAATTGAGAAATGCTTATTAAATAATATGTGAATAATATTTCTTTTGATATAACAAAGAAAAAGAACTACATAGCTAGGATGGGGCTCTGAATCTGCCCAGAAAGAGGATGCTGTTAGTGGGGTTGTGTCTGATGAAGAACACGAAGGGATGATCGGCTATGAAACTATGAAATGCATTTCGACAAGAACCGATTGGCATTAACAATGCAGTAGCTGCTGCTGCTTCAGTTCCTTCCTCATTGACCTCAACAAAAGCCTTGTGAATCACTGCTGAAACAAAGAGACCAGCTTTACTGCTCATGCCTCTCAGATCAGCCTTGGTTTCCTGGAACACAGAGCTCATGCCCATCTTTTCCAGTGTTTCTGATAGACAGCTCTCAATCTCCAACCTGAACTTTGGAAGATGGACAATGATCTTTCTCCATGTGTCCATTTTGTCTCTATTGGTCCATTCAAGCAGCTTATGGAGGTTCAACTCACTCTCCAGCTGTTAAACACACACACACACGTTAATAACAAACAGGATTAAAACTATCCATACTTTTCTGCTCATATCACTTTGCTGACCTTGAGAAGAGGATCAGATCCATCCTTAGTTTCGTCTGGAAGAAGGATCAACATGCTGAGCTCCTGCCGTGTATATGGTAACTCCAGCACCTGCAGGTTATACTCTGGGATGCATCTGTAGGGAAAATTTTCTACCTGATACATCATTTGCACAGGCCGACTCTCATTCTGATTGAAGACAAGTGAAGAAATGCATAAAGTATGTAAAATAACTTAGGGACATAAATAATAATATTTAATATAATACTTAATATAATTCAACACACTAATAAAAAATGTGGGTCACACCTGGTTTATTTTAAATGGCATTTCTTCAGTCCCATGTGCATCAAATGTGTGCATCCAGTTCCCTTTGAAGTAGATGGCATTAACTAGAACTAGACTAGTCATCTCATTTACCACACCAGGCTGAAGAAGATCTTTAATTTTACCTGAAAACAATACCAATAACACCTTTAAATTAGAGCTTTTGGGATTCTTTAACAAGTTATAAAGAGAAAACTAAAATGATTTCTTTATCACACATATGTCAATAAAGCTTAATCTGATTATTCCAAGAACCATACATAATTTTACTTGATCATAGATGTAATTGTAGCTTCTCACACTCTGTCTGCTTTTCCACCCATTTGTTAATGAGCTGACGAGAATCATCTGCTGCTCTAATGAAGTCCACAGTCTGAAGTTCAGCGTGATAAAGCTTTATAGTGGAGTCCACATACATCTGCCGGACAAAATAAAGACAGTACTTAAACCACAGAGAGAGAGAGAGAGCATTAAAATGTTTCATTGTTAAAGGCAGAATGGACTCACTGGTAAGAAGCTGAAGGTTTTCTCTCCATAGAGACGGTTGGCCAGTCTGAGGATGTAGGAGGCTGATGGACTGTTGATAGATGAGATGAGGGTCTCGAAATGAGAGTGAACATCAGAGACAGAACTGAAGCACAAGACCTGCAGAGAGAGAAAAAAAGATGAAAGATAAAAGATTGAAAACGTTTAATGTACCATATTAAGGTCAACCCCAAAAGAACAATGACACATTTATTGAAATTATATATATATATACATAGAACCTATTTTCGCAGCATAAAAGTATTTTGTATTATATTAATTTTTTACTTAAAATCTGAGAAAGTTTGTAAGTTAAATCTTATATTGATGTGATTACCGTCTTCTATAGGCTAAAAGATGGAACCATTTTGAAAGATGTAAAAACCCCGCAGTGACTGCTAGCCAGTTTTGAGGAAAACACGACACAGCAGGGTTAGTTGTAATGGTGTTACAAATAAGACACACACTATAAGGACACTAATTAAACTAACAAAATAATTGTTGAATTTTGAATGTAATGCTGAGAACTTTTTAAATAAAAATGCTTTTAATAGAAGAAAATATTTTAGTTTTTTTACAAAAATTTTATTTTTAATAATTCAAATAAATGCATTGCATAATTATGGGTAATAATGCAAATAAATCCAAATGTGTTTATCCAACAGATAAATAAACATGCTGTGCTATGTAGAATAAAAATTTTTTAGTTAAGTACTGAGTGTTGTGACTATACTTGATTGAAATTTCAAATTAGTCACATCTTGGGTCTGCTGAGGGGTTTAGACGCTTCCTTAGCAAATAATACATGGCTCGACAAATCTTCATTTGAGGCTGTTCATTGTAGAGCTTGTTTGAACAAAAACTGATATTAAATAAACAAAATCTAATGACTTTGGTCATCAAACACTGAAGGTAAGGTCTAAAGACCCATGTACTCCCAGCAGGCCCCAATAATATCCAGCTGCAGGCCCTTCTCCAGTAGGCCACACCCAGGTCTTTTAAGCTTCCTCTGGCCTGCAGGGGGTGCAAATCTCCAAAATAAAAGAAATCAAGATTAACACAAACCTTTAAATAAAATAAACAAATGGCTCCTACACTGAGGACATATACCGTACTATTTAAAGTAAACTGAATTTCAATTATTTGTGTGAAATCTGACTTCACAAGAATGTTACCACCAACCCTCTATCTGTTACAAATAGAAACATTTTTACTCCTGGCACTTTACTGCACAGAAATAATAGGTCTGGCGATCATGCTTTCAGTGCTCATACGTAGGAGAGGCTTGTGTGTTTTGTCTAACCCCATTACTTTGCTCTTTATTTGGCCTTAACTAAAAAGTGTTACTTTGTGCCCCGCTCTTCTCTATGCTACTTAAATGGCCTAGTTGTGGCCCTGAGAAACCCATGCTATTGAAATTGTACAGAAGCGTCGAAATTAGCAACACTGAAAGTAAAAGTGCCACTGTTAAGGTGTCATTTCACGATACCTTCTCCATTTCTCCAGCAGTGTCTCCTCGGGCCCCTAGGTAGATCATGCTGAGCGCTGCGCTGATGCTCAGTGGAGAAAAGAAGATGTTTCCCTCAGCGCTGCTGGCGCTCAGAGCCCGATAGAGATCCAGAGCGAAGAGACTGTTAGCACGAGAGACTCCCTCCATCACTGAAGATGACGATGATTACTCTAATGAAAACCAAATACAAACCCAATCAATTTTATAGGAGCAAATTTAAATATCACAACGAGTATAGCCTACATTTTTTTACGTTTTCATAATAAATGTTCACAGAAATTCTCACCTTTGTTTGACTGGACAGCTGCTGTGTAACTCTACGCCTGTATGAAAACCAGTTTTGCAAGTATTACCTTATTTGATATTAGTCTTATTTGAAAAGCGTGCGTAACCGTTCAATCTGTTATTTCATCTAAAAAAAAGTTAGCGCATTTTGTTGTTATGTTAAATTTGTTACTACGTGGCTCCCTTTTTTTTAAACAAATCTTGTGTTTTCATGTGAATGACATGCCAAAGAAAATTTCTCATTTACTCACCCTCTACTTGTTCTAATCCAGTTTGAGTTTCTTTCTTCTGTTGAACACAAAAGACGGAAGCTGGAAAAATGTCACCATTTACATCATTTGCATATTTGTTTTTCCTACTTTGAATGTCAGTGGTTACTTTTCCAGCATTCTTTAAAATATTTTATTTTTTGTCAACAGAACAACCAAACTGGAACAAGAGTGTACATAGTAAATAATGACAGAATTGTTGAGGTTGTTCTTTCACACCACATAGATGTAAATGCTTGTTGTATCAGAACATGCATATTAAAAAATCATTTTAATAGTTACCTTCTAATATGGTGTAAATATTTCTAATATATTGAGGACTAAGGTTATGACCTCACCTAAAGCAACCAAGAGGAAAGAGAGGAGAGACTACAGAATGCAGTTCTTACAGTTACAACAAATAAAGAGGAACTGGAATTGAGAAAGGGCCACAGAAAATTAGGAGAAAGTTCAATGAAAACTGAAAAAGGAAGCAACAAGAAACACAAATACTCACAAAAAAGGAACAATGAGGCTGACTTTTAATTTGACTTAAAGGGAGGGCTGAGCCAAAACTGAAAATTGTCGCAACTCATTGATTTTTTTTTTATTTATTTATGACCAAAACAATAAAATAAAACATGCTTAAAACCTGTAACCATTAACTTCTCTAGGATTTGTTTAGCCAATAAAGATCAATGGTTACAGGTTTCGGAAATTTTACCAAATTTATTTTGTTTTATAAAAACTAAAGAAACTCATAAAGGTTTAATGTAAACAGTGAACACATTTCCATTTTTTGATGAACTATCCCTTTATCCTAGAATTCAAATTTGCAGTGATATTAGCCTTGAGTTAGTTATCAAAGATAAACCATACAAGACATCAATTTCCCAAAGATCCATCTAAAAGTAAAAGATGCATATCTGGCTTCATGCTACAGGCTAATCGATACAAAACCACCCTGAGCCTTTTGCCACTTGTTCCCTAAACAACAGACAAAGACAGCGTTTCCTTTCAGACAGAGGTGTTTAAAATGAACAATTTATATTTGCATAAAGCTGGATTCTAGATCTGGAGAGTTGCCTTGTGGGAACAGGACAATTTTAAAAGGAGAACCTTAGAAAAGACCATATCATCTGCAGTGGGTCAAGGATTCCTGAAGCTACATATCTTTATTATGATTATGCCAAACTTTCTGTTGGATTGACAGTCACATTGAAATATTTGATATGAGAAATAAACAAAAAGGGCCTCATGGTGGCTCAGTGGTTAGCACTGTCGCCTCACAGCAAGGTCACTGGATCGAGTGGACCAAATGGGTCAGTTGACATTTTCTGTGTGTATGTTCTACCCTTGTTTGTGTGGGTTTCCTCTGGGTGCTCCGGTTTCCCCTACAGTCCAAAGACATGCGCTATAAGTGAATTGGATAAACTAAATTGGCGTAGTGTATGAGTGTGTGTGAATGCAAGTGTGTATGGGTGTTTCCTAGTACTGGGTTGCATCTGGAAGGGCATTAGCGGTGTAAAACATATGCCGGAATAGTTGGCAGTTCATTCCACTGTGGCGACCCCTGATAAATAAGGGACTAAGCCGAGGGTGAATAAATGAATAAACAAAACTAAATATTTGTGTTAATACACTGTGTTTGTATTGTCCATGACTTGTCCAAGTGTTTTCATTCTGTCAAACTTAATTATATCACAATATTAGATAAACGGAGAATCATTTTAAAATATTTTTTTTACCTAAAATAGAGATTATGATATACAGTACTGTGCAAAAATCTTAGGCCACTAGTATTTTCACCCAACAAAAATGTTTTTGACCCAGTCAATTTTGTATGTCAGTAAGAAAATATATCAGTTTACATTGCTTTTGCAAATCATACTACATCATTGGTTTCTAGTCTAGTCTTTTATGAGTACTGAGAATTCAGACCAACAATTAGTTCACTTAATGCGTTTTGCCCATTGTATAATAGTGAAGTGTGCAGTTTCAGACTCTGCCCATGAGATCACTTGCACTCTTTCAGTACATGTTACCTAGTAGTCAGTAGATATAAAAACTGTCGCTGAATTACTTTTTCCCCAGACAGAGTTCTGTTTCATAAGCTATAAAACAAGTGAGGGGCTTCAGCCTCTGTAACCTAGAACACAGAATAAATATGACTCTAGTCAGATGGATAATCATTAGACATAATTTCTGTCATTTCTCTGCAAACACAATCGGATAAAACATAGGCGTTGTCTTTTCCATCCAGCTCATCACAGGCATATTTTCATTGACCCTTAATACCAAAGTACATCTGAAATATATCAGCACATCCTTTGTCATTAAGGAACTGATAGAGCTGTCCAAGGTCCATGTGGTTTCCTTTGGTCCCGTGAGGGTAAAAAATAGCTTCATGAAAGAGGGTGAACTTGCGGAGGGATTCAATCCTCTCCTCCGTCCAGCTGCAGTCTAAAGGGACATCTTCTCTGTGACGAATCATAATTCTCTTCCATGTCAAAACCTTCAGCCTGAAATAAATGAAAAGTAGTTTAAATCAATTTTGGACATAAAAGGAGGCTAGAATAATTCATTAAAGCTACAAGCAGCATTTTGACAGGTATAAGCAGAGGCGATTTTAGCATTTTCATTTGAGGGGGGCTCAGCTCCTTATAAGGTAAAAAAAATTATATATTAGTGCAGTTTTTGTTTCCATGTATTAAATAAATAAACTGCCACTTTTCTAATTAAATGACATGCATATAAACATATATTTTTAAACTTACAGGCTAATTCACAAATCTCACGATCTGAATAATAATAATAAGACGTTTTTTTAATACTAGACAACACTTGATGTTTCTATCTCTGTTAGTGACTCAGTGACAGTTAAAACAAGTATATTCTCTTAGTGCTTCTGTCACTGTGTTTAATCCTTTCTGTGCAAGACTGTATGATATAGTTAATGCCACACGAACTGTAAAGTGTTTAATATTGGTAGTTCGTTTTGAAATAAAAATGGCGAAATGTTCGTTAAGAGTTACATTGTTCACTGAAGGAAACAGCTGTGCTGATGAGGTGAACGCCGATAAAACCCGACTGCTCCTCCGTGCCATTGGAATACAGGTGATACAAGGTTATCTATATCAAAGAACTGCAAATAAGCAGATATTAGAACAATATTGATCTCTCGCTGTCCACGGCTGTGGTTTGCTGATCAAATGAAAAACAAAAGACGAGGAGGGGCCGACTTCTGCCGCCGTTTTCTTATTAAATTTAAAGGGGACTGAGGCATTAATTTAGTGTACAGTTTATGAGCTAATCGCAAAAGTTTTAGGGGGGCTGAGTAGAAATATAGAGGGGCTTCATTCTTATTTTTATTAGGGTCCAAGCCTAAAAGGGACCCTCTTATTCTTTTAAGTATTGTTGTAATTATTATTGTTTTATACTGTACATGCTTGAAAACTTATGAAACTTTGCACATGTTGGAACCTGCGACCATTGGGTCCAGACTCAATTACAACTCCAAGGTTCCTGGCTGTCTTGGAGGAGTTCTACGGTGTAAAAAATGCTGGGTTCCACGTAATCAATTTAGGTTGGGACAACATGAAGAAATTAATTTAACTTACTAGTTTTTACAAATTAAAGTGGATTGAACATAAAACAGGTGATGCAGTGGCGCAGAAGGTAGTGCTGTCGCCTTACAGCAAGAAGGTCGCTAGTTTGTGCCTTGACTGGGTCAGTTGGCGTTTCTATGTGGAGTTTGCATGTTCTCCCTGCGTTCGCGTGGGTTTCCTCCAGGTGCTCCGGTTTCCCCCACAGTCATGCGGTATAGGTAAATTGGGTAAGCTAAATTTTCTGTAGTGTTTGAGTGTGTATGGATGTTTCCCAGAAAAGGGTTGCAGCTGGAAGGGCATAAATCATGTGCTGGGATAAGTTGGCAGTTCATTCCGCTTTGCCGAACCCAGATTAATTAAAGGGACTAAGCCGAAAAGAAAATGAATGAATGAATGAACATAAAACAACTAAGTTGTCCCAAAAAAACCTCAATAACTGTGTTGTGTCAGCTTATTTTAAATATGTAGTTTCAACAACCAGCAAACATGTTATTTTTTAGCATAGTTGATGCACCTAACACAGGCGTAGGCAAGTTTAGTCTTGGAGAGCAGAGTATTGATCTGGCCTTAATTAAAAAAAATAAATAAAAAAAAGACCTGCCTGTAGCTTTCGAGTAACATGCAGACCTTGTTTAAGTGTGTCTGATTAGGGTTGGAGCAAAACCCTGCACAGCTGCAGCTTTCCGGGACTGAACTTGCCTACCCCTGGTTGAAGTAGGCTGAAGTAATAATAATTCAGACTTTAGTTTACAGCAATGGGGTTTCATCTGTCAAGTGTCCTCTGGTGCAATCAGATATAGTCAGATCACCAGGCTGAAGTGAGAGGTATAGCATCACATAGGCTGAATGGCATATGTTGAATTTAGAAATAGAAACATTCACCAAATGGCAACAACTTAATTTTGTACCTCAAATAATCAGAGACCTCCAATTTCAAATAAAATCCTTTTGGATACTTTGGAAACCCTTGTGTTGTGTTCAAACTGACTACCCTTTATGTTGGTGGCTGTTTTTGCCCCAATGACTTCCATTATAACCACATTTATTCATTGCAAAGCTATGACGCCATACAATCATGCATTCTTGATTGTTGGTGGTTTTCTTTGTTGGGAAGAGGTCAAATATGTTATTTTTTCAGTCGGCACCATTAACCCTTTTAGATAGGCCAATGTAAAAACGTTTCTGACTTTTGTATGGAGTTCTGTGGAGTAGAACAACAAATTAATGTGTGCATGCATAAATACATTTACTATGTTCTGAGAGCTGAGCTGCTTATTTTGTTTTTCTCAGACATCTCATTACAAGTGTGCAAAGGTCTCTCATACACTCACATTATACTCCATATTAAAGCCAGAAACTAAGCTTTTTTGCACTGCAACTGATGATCACAGTAAAGAGAGAGAGAGAGAGAGAGAGAGCTTTAATTTTATTGCCATTTCAGCTTCTATGGCTATGTCATGGCAAAAAAAAAGATCAAATTTACCACGTTTTCTAAATAATAATTTTCTATAATCATAAAAATATTCTAACAATTAAAAGTAATCAACAGAAATAAATAATACACAAGGTAAAACACATAAATAATAATAATAATAATGATAATATATAAGATAAAAATCTAAAACAGTTTTTTAAGGTTTCCTTTTAATAAAAATTGTACAATTTTAGACGGATTTGATCACAGTACAAATGACTAATCTAACCTCTTCCCAACAGGGAAAACCAAGAACAATCAAGATTGCAGGATTATATGTTGTCATGGCTTTGCAATCAAAAAATGTTATTATAAATGTAAGACAATGGGGGCAAAAACAGCCACCAACATAACGAAAGAATAGTCAATTTGCCCAGAGTGTATTGTTGAGTTTTTGAAAGTTTTCAAATCATTTCCCAAAAGTATGTCAAAATAAGATCTGTCACCAAAAATCATTCCATTTGCTGAAACACAGAGAAAGTTGTGTTCAAATTAAGGCCAAATTAAGACTTAAAAATCACCCTAGAGTAGATGAAAACATCCCCAACAGCACACAAGGCTTAAATATCTTGGGGGTATACAGTATATCTGAATAGCTTTTCAGTTACCTGGCCCAGAACTCATCACAAACAGACTGCAGACCTTCTACACAGACAATCCCAGGCTTTCCCGGCATGCTGAAACCAGAAAGGTTTAGCTCTTTTGCCCATTCCAGAATGTTCTTCCTCTTGATCTTATTGTAGATATGATGGCTGTAAATCCAGAGTCTAGTGAATGTTGTTTTTGGCTGAATCAAAGCATGTTCTTTCTTGGGTTCACTGAAAGCGGCACTTTTAGTGAAATATGAGTCTGCATTGTCTTTGATCCACTGCACAGCTGGAAGAACACACACTTCACCTCTGCAGTTTTCAGTCAGGAAGGTGTTGAGATCGGAGTGAAGCTGCATCTGCTGTGATCTAATAAGCTCAGCGCACCTGAAAAGGGCAAAATATATATTATTGTAGTACAAATCCTGAAGGAATCCAAGTTAAATTTCTATGCTAATGGGAATTTCAGCATTACACAAACAATTTGATATTTTAGATTCGGGTATGTTTGACAACACAGTTCCCATTGGGCTTTCATTGACTTTCATTCATACTCATGCAATTGTGCCAGCCCAGAAATACAATCTCGTGCAACAAGTTTCGCATGCCACTGTGTTTCAAAGCTCAAACTTGGTAAATTCCGACCTGTAAATTCACCTCATGTGAATATATGCGACCCACAGAAGATCAAACCAAAAGAAGGTCAAAACATGACCTCTCTGAATAGAAATGAAAAATATGGAGCAATTTTTTGTTTTATCCCACCAAGGTTATAATATTTTTGGATAATTAGTTTAAGTTTTATTTAGTTTTGACTTTTTGTTTTCAAATTCAGTTCATTTTAATTAGTTTTCAGAGGCAGATTTACTCGTTTTTTTATTTTGAAATTGCTTCATTTTAGTTTAGTTTTTATTAGTTTCAGTTTTAGTTTTATGTTTGTTGTTTTTTTGTAAATTTTTATATTTGTTAGATGCAAGATTCAAAATCATCAGAATAAATATTGTATAATAAAAACCAAAGATTTTTTTTTGACACAAGAACACTACCATCTACCCATCCTCAAATTCAAATACAACAGCCCAACAGCATAGCAGCCAAATGTATGCAGGCTGCTTCTGAGGTTAGATACACAGAAGTTCGGATCTTTAACATGAACTGGATATTTTGTGACAATCTTCCATAATTTGGACTCAACATATCAAAAATATGTAGCCAGCAATCATAATTTAAGTCAGAACATCACCATGATCTGATCTGAAAAGTTTTTTACAATTATGTTTTGTAACCCAACTGAAGCATGATTCACTTATTTAATTTCCATTATGACTTTCTGTTATGAAATAAGCTTACACTTTTAATCCAGACCCTTTCATTTAAGTCCTCTGTTTACCAGCACTGCAGTTGTTCAAGTTTGCTTCAGTCACAGCAGGCTGTCATGTACTGTTTGTATTCAGTTCATTATTGCCATCGTATTATCGGTTCACCGCTTCTCAAATCTGATCTCAGTGTACTGTTCTAATAACTGAATAACCTAGTATATATTGATTTAAATTAGAGTCAGAGGGGGTATCAGGCATGTTAAAAGGGGAGTTGATTGTGGATAAGTGCTTAATGTTACTGGAGACTTTAATAGTTTCAAATGATTCAGTTCAATTTGGCAAACTAGTTCAACTAGTTCACTTAGAATATCCAGTTAAAAAGAACGATTCGATCGGGATCACTAATACAGAAATAAAACCCATTATTGGGCACAAATGTGTAAAATGAATAGTGTCCGCTTGGGTCGTATTCAATATTGTCACCGTGCTGCTGTCATGTCCAGCCGTTGTTTTTGTTGCGGGACCAACAGCAAGGATGACCGGCTTGATCTGGCCAATTGCATCAGCAGGATTGCAGACTCTGAGGTGCAGTACAGTCAAACACCTGGCAGCGCGAAGTAAATAGATTTACTTCTAAAAGGCGCACAATATGTATTAAATACATTTACAAAGACGAAAACGAAGGATGTTTTTGCTATAATTTTAGTTAGTTTCAGTTAGTTTTGTGTGTCCACAATAAAGTTTCAGTTAGTTCTACTTTTTTTTAAACTTTTTTTTATTTTTATTTCAGTTAACAAAACTGTTTTTTCAATTCTAGTCTTCGTTTTTTTGTTCATTTTCGTTAACTATAATTACCTTGTATTCCACCCCTTTTCACATGCTCAAACTCATTTTTATGATTTCCAATAAAAGAGAAATCAAAAACTGAAATATAACTGTAGAAGATCTGATGGATTTTTAATAATAACCTTTTCTTTTCAAATGTAAAAACATTAGACACATTTTTAAATCCTAAAGGAATAGTTCTTATAGTGTAAATGCACTAAAATTATTTATTCAGTTTACATTCAATTGAATCATTTGGCATGGTGTAATCAATCAATCAATAAATCAATCAATAAATCAATAAATCAATAAATCGATAGATCAATCAAACATGCTTATGCAAAGCAATAGCATTAATTGTAAACTCGTATTTTTAAATACCTGACAGTGATGTCTGGCAACTCTTTTGGGTAGGCAGTTGGGTATGAGCAAACCATTGTAATGCCCGCCTATCAGGAAAATAAAAATTAACAAAGAATATTCCATAACAAACAAAGAGTGTAATGCATTTCACACACTTACTGCAGGGTTCTCCACCTTCACCATGATGCTGAATTGGGGTCTGGAGGTTGGGGGAGTATGAGCTGAGCCGTCCACATAAGCCCTGAGCTCTGCATGCGAGATCTCGTCCACTTGTAACTCTTCTTCACTTGGAAACATACTTATCAGCAGTTCTATCTCTGCCAACTGTGCGTCTGCTTCCTCTGAGCAAGTCATATTCATGTACCAAACTCAAATCCAGCGTTCTTGCAGGATGTCAGTTCTCCTGAGGCCATAAAACAAAAGTAGTCAGTAAAAGGATGCAAGCACAATTCATTTTCAGGGGATATCACATCTAAATAAACACCCTTAATTAGCCAACTCTACAGATGGCTGTAAATTCACAGGAACTTTAAAGCTGTCCAACACTGGTACAATTTTATCGACCCTCCAAGCTTGCAAGCCACACAAAGAATGACCAATGCAACTATTTAACTACAAGACGCATCTACAAAGGTGAATAAGTTTCCTCGGATGATTTATTTGGTGATTAACTTGTATTAAAGCATTGGCAGGATGTACTGTTCTCTTCGCTACCAATCTTCCTCCCCCACTCTTTCTTTGCATTGATATATTTTCGATAGTGTATGTTTCCCCCATTATGAAGCGATATAACTACCTAAAATTGTGTAACTGCTAATACCGTTAACAGTAAGAAAATATTTTTCTGGCAAGAAAATATGTTATTACTAATTGTTAATCTTTATCCCCTTCTGTTCTGAGCTAATTCACTATACACAGTACACAGTATATATATATATATATATATATATATATATATATATATATATATATATATATATATATATATATATATATATATATATATATATATATATATATATATATATATATAATGAAATCAACAGATGCACAACCATTCTGAATGACGCCCACATATAATGTCATTGAACAACATTGCATCTTATCTCCTACTTCATCAGTGATACAGTATGAAAACATCAGCAAGCTCCATTGCGGTTAGCAGAAAGTGTCTCATTTCATGTTTTCTATATTTTACTTCTTCCCCACTGGAGTGGCAAGGCAAAGGCCTGAATGGCAGATTAATGGATTGATTGGGGCTCTTATGAACACAACTATATTCCAAATATGAATAAACCTAAAAAAATAAAACCAGCTCTGTGTAATCCTTAAAATTTTTGATCAGAGTTAGAATTGAACCTTAAAGTGTTGACTAGAAGTTAAGTTTTGGTGTACTTATAGTAGTACCTTTACAAAAAAATCTTCATGGAACAAGAGCTTTACTTATTATTCTAATCATTTTTGTGTTGGGTTGCAGCTGAAAGTGCATCCGCTGCATAAAACATAAGCTGGATAAGTTGGCTAATTATTCAACTGTGGCAGCCCCAGATTAATAAAAGGACTAATCTGAAAAAAAATGAATGAATGAAAGTATTTTCTTTGGAGTTTCTTTTATTGTATGGGTTCAACTACTGTATTTTCATAACTATGAAGACAGTACATTGGCAGAGAGAGCTTAACACACTGCAGTTAAAGGAAACACATGCAATTACAAAAAAACACCAGCAAATTGAGAAAAGATTTTAATCTGTTTGACAGCACACGTGATGCAAATCCTTACAATCAATGCAGGCCCGTAGCCAGCCTGGTGAAAGGGGTGGTTCTTTTTTTCTCAAAAAGTGGACCTAAAACAAGATTAAAACAAGACTAATTTTTAAACAGAAGTTTATTACATCATATATCATTAGGAAAAAATAGAAATCTGTAAAGGTTTTAAAGTATGAAACTGTGGCCTACAGTCATTTATTAGACAAAAAATAAACTGGCCAGCACATTCAACTGTCCTCAGTCACAATTTGGCCATTTCAATAAAAAAATAATAATTAAAACATATTAATAATGATAATAATATTAATAATAATAATAACAACAATAATAATAATAATACAATAATAATTAATTTTGCAGAATTTTTCTAGTCTCTTTGGTAAAAAAAAAGTACATTTGAAAATTCCTGGATATCAACAGCAGCCAACATATATTCAAATTAATTTAATATAGTCACCTTCTGGTGCTTCACACCTTTTTATTGCTCATTTTTATTTCAGAAATAAGGTCCAAGATTTAGAATAAAATTACCTGTAAAATGTTTTCTCTGTTTAAAAACAATACAGTAGTGAAAGAAGACTTCTCCTACATCAGATTATAGTCCCTCCGAAGCAACAGCCGACAGAGGATTCCGTTTGGTCTTAAAGCCTTTTTCGATTATTTTCATTACTTATGATGGCATATAGCAGTCAAAATAGGACAAATGAGCTCATGTATGGGACAAATTCTGGACCTTTGTCAGTGAGGGTGGGTCTTTCGAACCCCCCTGGCTAAAGGCCTGAAAAGTTAGAACATGTTTTATGCTTATAGTAAACATGTTTTAATAGAATTGTGGCTGTAAAAGCGCACCTACATGTGTTTCAGGCGCAGGTCAGACTTTCTCCAGGTCATAATTTAATTTATTTATATTAATTTTGTCTAAAAATGATTATGCCTGTCCAGTTTCATCTGAAATGCATCCCAGATCACCTTCTGAAGTGGTTTGAGCGATCGGATATCAGATCAGAATAAAACAAATGAAGTGAGCAAACAGCCTCATAAACACAGACATGACAGGAATATATATTAAATATAAATATATAATATTAATGATATAATAAATATATTATACAATATTCAATTACATAAAATAATTAAAAGGACAAATGCTGGACCTTTTGGCCGCGGGGGGTGGTTAGTAGCAAGTAACATGCTTATAGGTTATGTGACCGCTAGATGGCGATCTTGGATAATAAGAAGCTTACCACCACTAGGAGTTTGTCAGAGTCAGAGCAGTGTGTCCTAGCCGGGCCCACTTTCTGTTCTAATGTCCCGCATCTTTAATTATATTCATCTGTCTCCACGTTCTACTGCATCCCAGAATATTAAACAGCCCCAAAAATGTAAAAATATATAGTCAATATATTTAATATATTTTTGTCCACAGCCGACCGCAACTCGCCGTGACGGAAATTCCCGAGCCTGTGTGCTCCAATGAGATGTGCTCTTTTCAGCGCTCACCATGACAACGAGACTCACAGCAGTGACGTCGCATTGTAAACATTAGCATTTGCATTTCTATAAAGCTCGTCGGTTCCCTCTCAGTGTTGTCAGTTCGCTCGGTGTTGCTGTTTGTACTTGACCAAGGTGAGTTCAATACCTGACGGTACGAGTGGAGCCACGCCAATCTCACGAAGTCCGCTTCGTGAAGCTTCACTCGGGCCCGTCTGTGCTGTAGTTCCTTGCGGTTTGCGTACATAAACGCAATATCGCGAAGAATATTACGTGTTTGTTGCTCGAAATGTGCCGCCGAGCAACATTCCAGTGAACACTGGCACGGACTGGCGCCCGGTTAGCTCGTGCACTTCCTGGGGCGAGGCGGCTTGTGAACCCTAGGCAGGGATCAATACAAGCCCTGAGGACCCTCAGGGAAACACGGGAGGCCGGTAGTGGGACCCCGCTGCGAGGGTTATGGTGGGTGGGAGCAGCGAGGCCCACTCATCGTCTATTTTAAACTATAGTTTCAAACTTTAGTTTACTATAGTTTAAAATAGAAACCATGGTAACTGTAATGTTTTAACTATGTCTGGCTGTTGTAATGTTGTGCTTTGTTTTTCAGCACAGTTGTTGAGCAAAGAAGGACTACTGAAGACAACCGCGGGTTATATTTATGAGCGCGCGCATTATAATGTTTCCGTGCTGTTTTCTGAAAGTTTATCTTGTTTAGATAAGTTTGCAGGGCAAACAAAATAAACTATTCTCTTTCTAAACACCTGTCTCGTGTTTTATTGGTCCTGTACAGCAATACACTGTCATATAAGTCTGTTGAATGCATTTGTATGCAATATGGTTTGACAATAAAGTAGTCTAAGTCTAACAAATAAAGTAGTTATAATTGTACCTTCATTAGAAAACATTTAGTGTAGGTAATAAAAAGTTAATCAAACATGTCCTAACACATAATGGTAATGTTATGGTTGTTGCATAACTGTGTTTATTATTATTCTGTATGTTTAAAACCAGCAGAATATATATTTAACATGTCATGAACTTACTATTATTCAAAAATTTGCTTAATAAAATGTCCTAAGACAGGAATGGGTATTGTTTTGGTTTTATGTCAAGCTACTGTAGGTTTTAGGCATAGGTTTTAGGTTGACTACAGCAGGTATCTATATCATAATATTGGTAGTCAGAATTATTTCAAGGACCCAAATCAAGTAAAATGTCCCTTACTCAAGTACTTTTAGCATGCAAAAGTCAAATTTAAGTATATAAAATAAATTTTCAAACAACACAATTTTGCCTTGTGAAAATGACCAGTGGGTGGTGAGGGAAAAAAAGTTAATGTCAAGTTATATATATATAAAAGAAGTTGAACAAATTGTCATAATATTTAGCCATAATGCATTTTTCTATATATTTCCATTAGACTTTTTTTCTAAATCTATAATTGGTAAATTGCTCCCAGGTCAATATTGACTGTCTAATAAAGGTGAGGTGTATCTGAAGAGAGATTGTCCTATGTTCACATTTCTAGTTTTGTTTTGTTTTTTCTTTGTCCTTTGTAGTGCTGTCTTTTCCTTTCTGTATCACAATGACATGATCTGGCAACAAATTACACGACAAACAGCAATGAAATGAATAAATAAATTAGCCAGTTTACATCAGAACATCGCTCCAGAGTACACTGTTATACTGACAACATGACTAGACCCACACAGAATCTACGTGCGCAGAATTCCACAGATTCTTAGCCCATTATTGATTCTGTTAATTTACTTGTGTAAATGTGTGTAAATCTATATTTATTCAGTTTTTTAATTATTTACAATAATATTATTGACTAACATGAAAATATTCATATGAATTATTTACAATACAGTTTTTACAATAATATTTTCTGTCTTTTAGTAGATATATGAAAGACTTGCTTTGTTTATCAAATAAACAGGACCTTTTGATTTGCATTGTAAACATTAAATTAAAGTTAAAAAGGGTATTACTTTTTATTTAATATAATAAGGTTTTAGTTATGATACTCCCAAAATAATTCAGCATAAATCTGCAGATTTTTAACACATATCTGTGCAGAAATAGCAAAAAATGATTCGGTCTGGCCCTAAACATGACGGACTGTCTTATCCGTACACAATGACACAGGGACTTGTCATTCTGACAGCCCTGACATGTTCATTGAGAGATGAACTAAGGATTTTAAGCAAGAGACTGGCTTTTGCAGGTAATCCATGCTGTTTTGCTATTTCTATGTGCTCTTTTGAGAAATGCACTTACTGTTTTGTAAATTTTAAATCTGAGAAATGTACCAAAGCGACTGAGAAAAACTGGAATACAACACAAGTTAATGCAAAGACGAAAAGTCTGCAAAGACAAAAGTGTGTATTTTTATTTCCACATATTCTTTTATAAAATAAATAGTAGCGTATACATAATTGGATTTTACATTTATTGGCTTGATAATTAATACTTTATAGTCTACTCATTTTGATGTAACCATGATAGTACAAAAAAGAAGAGAGTCATGTATTGTAAAACAGATACTTCTAAAAATCCACAGTGGAATAGAACATCACAACCATGGTTTCTGCAGCTGTCAGTCACTATTTCAAATGTATGACTTTTTAAGTCTTTTTTAAAACCATTGTGAATTAAATTTCAGTCTTATACAGGACTCCATGCTAAGAATGTTTTAATTTTTTTAATTTAATTTAATTTAATTTTAATAACATACAATTTAATATTAACCTCACCTCAACGAGCCTGGTGGACACCATGTTTTCAGCATAAGTCTATTGGTTTAATTTTGGAGATCATCCTCAATGTTGTGGCCTGTATTTATTTTCAATGTGTTTGATTACCATAAAGGAGTCAGAAAGTTTAACCTGGTGCTATGAAATCAGTCTGTGTTGTTAATCTAACGTACTAATCTAATACGCGATCCTATGAAAAAAATTAAAGGCTGAGGTCTTGTTATTTGCATGTTGTTGCTTTTTATGTAACTATTAACTACTATTTTTATTTATAGTGGGTTATGGATAAAATATTAAATAATTAATACTATGAGATTTAAATACAGAATTTTAGTGATTTTTATTTTGCTGGATTAACTAGTCAGATGTCATCATAACCACACTTTTTGATGTACTAAAAATATTTCCTAAAAAATTGTAATAAAAAAAAACTGAACAAGACTAATTTTTAAAACACAAGTTTATTACATCATATATCATTAGGAAAAATAAGAATCTGTTAAAGTTTTAAAGTATAAAAAACTGTAGCCTACTATCATTTATTAGACAAAAAATAAACTGGCCAGCACATTAAACTGTCCTCAGTCACAATTTGGCCATTTCAATAAAAAACAATAATTAAATCATAATAATAATAATAATAATAATAATGAATTCTTCAGAATTTTTCTAGTCTCTTTGGTAAAAAAAGTACATTTGAAAATTCCTGGATATCAACAGCAGCCAACATATATTCAGATTAATTTAATATAGTCAGCTTCTGGTGCTTTACACCTTTTTATTGCTCATTTTTATTTCAGAAATAAGGTCCAAGATTTAGAATAAAATTACCTGTAAAATGTTTTCTCTGTTTAAAAACAATACAGTAGTGAAAGAAGACTTCTCTTACATCAGATTATAGTCCCACTGAAGCAACAGCCGACGGAGGATTCCGTTTGGTCTTAAAGCCTTTTTCGATTACTTTCATTACTTATGATGGCATGTAGCAGTCAAAATAGGACAAATGAGCTCATGTTTGGGACAAATTGTGGACCTTTGTCAGTGAGGGTGGGTCTTTCGAACACCCCTGGCTAAATGCCTGAAAAGTTAGAACATGTTTTATGCTTATAGTAAACATGTTTTAATAGAATTGTGGCTGTAAAAGCGCACCTACAGCTGTTTCAGGCGCAGGTCAGACTTTCTCCAGGTCATAATTTAATTTGTTTATATTAATTTTGTCTAAACAAATGATTATACCTGTCCAGTTTCATCTGAAATGCATCCCAGATCACCTTCTGAAGTGGTTTGAGTGATCGGATATCTGATCAGAATAAAACGAATGAAGTGACCAAACAGCCTCATAAACACAGACATGACGGGATTAGCGCCTTTTGCTGTGAAGTGACATCTGACGGCTGAGGACTCCACTTGCCATTAAAGCCTTTGTCGGACAGTTATTTAGAAAAAATTGTGTCAAAAATAGGGAAAGGGAGGTAATGTACTGGACAAGTCAATAAATATACAGGACATCCCGGCTAATGCGGCCAGTTAGCCTAGAACCTCATGGATAGGGACAGTTTTTCATCTGTTAGGAAGTACGTTACTTTAGCTTTAGCCTGTTTGGCAGTCTTTTTGAACTGATAGTCAATATTTTGCGATAATGACGCCGCTGTCTGCCTTTTCTGCCTCTCTTGCTCTTTTCGACCCACAGCGTTTACTCTGTATGGACATAGAGCATAGTTCTAAGCTCTTTGGTATGGATGTCGCATCAAAGATTCAAATATGACCACTCAGTGGGTTATATCATGTGACTCGCGGCCATAGTTATTAAAAATTACAATTTATTACAATATATATTAAATATAAATATAATTATATTAATTATATAATAAATAACAAAATAATTGAAAGGACAAATTCTAGACCTTTTGGTCGTAGGACCCAAACCCCCCCTGGCTACGGGAATGCACTGCATACACATTTTTTAAAAATGCGCTGTATTTTCTCACAAAGAAAACAGATTTAAAAAACGCGCTGCATTTTCCTACAACACTTTTTAAATAGAGTGGAACACAACAGAATTTTTCAAGAGGACCCTAAAATGTGACGAACCCGGCTATGTAAGTTATTGTTATTTAGGCTAATGAATACTAAAGACACAAGAATCGGGATATTAAAATAAACAAACAAAAAACTCATTTTTCAAAGATCACCTACAACTTCATTGAGCAATAGTCATAACAGCGGCGTCTGTCACATCTTGGGTTACCTCGAAACATTTCTGTTGTGTTTCGTTCTTTTTGCAAGTGTAGCGCATTTTCGTAAATAGTTTGCGCTGAGAGAAAATGCAGTGCGTTTTATTCATTTGTTTGCGTTGTGTGAAAATGCAGCACATTTTTAATGTGTTTGCGTTGTGAGAATTCGCAGGAAGTGTGCTGTCAAATAGATGAAGATCTTTTCTTAATTTGCTGGTGTTTTTTTGTAATTTCATGTGTTTTCTTAAATTGCAGCATGTTAAGCTCTCTCGGCCACCGTAAGATAGCCTCAGATGATGGCATTAAAATCTGAACAACCTAATTAATTATTTATTTTGTTATTTGGATAAAAAAACTATGCAGTCATAAAAGACAAATTCAGGAGATTCTAATTGAAAATTCTAATGCAAACCCGTTATGGCTCATTTCAATTTCAACAGTCAGGAGTTATTCCTTATTTCCTGTTTATGTGTCTGATCTACTACTATACAACTGAACAAAACAGAATAATCATAATACAGAAAGACACCTCAGGTTTGTATCAGAATACACTGCAATAAAATCACAGGTGTCTTTATTTCTTCGACATTACAATGAAATATGAATAAGAAGATAAGAGGAATTCAAATCCTAAAATGAACTTGTAATTAAATATAAATTTGCTATAATAGATAGAGTTGTTTGTAGATACACTTGGTAAACTACCAATTACTGTAAATATTTCCAAATAAATCGGGAGGAATAGTGAAAAAGTAAAACAACCTTAGAGAGAGGAAAAAAAGATGCAAGCATCAGGACAAAGTGCTTTCAGAGGTGAATCAAACATCAAATTCAGATGATACTTATGAAAGTATTTCATATTTGTCCTAAAATCTTGTTGTGAATTCAATAATGTTGGACGTTGCGAAATAATGTCTGACATGACTTTCACCTTAGGTTATCGTGGCACAACCAAAGTCCCTTTTAAGTGTATTTTTATGGCACAGTATTTGGCACACTGTACCACACTTGACACGCCGGGCAAGACGCTGCCACGGTCA
The DNA here is from genome assembly GCF_903798145.1 of Danio aesculapii. Lineage (NCBI taxonomy): Eukaryota > Metazoa > Chordata > Actinopteri > Cypriniformes > Danionidae > Danio > Danio aesculapii. The sequence continues at coordinate 27,821,597 of NC_079454.1, read as the reverse complement.
CACACACTTAGACTATTCTCAAATTAACAGGATTTATCCCTACCTTCTTCAGCACCAATATCTTCTGGACAATTCACAAAATATATTTCTCAGGTTGCTAGTGCTCTCTTCTTTTTCTTCTTCTTCTTCTACTACTACTACTACTACTACTACTACTTCTTCTTCTCTAATGTTATACGGCGGTTTGCAAACCAGCTTCAGGTGCTTATACCGCCCCCTGCTAGGATGGAGTCCACGTTTACTCGCTATTTACTGTCCCTCCAATAGTATGATCCTGCACAACTGGAGTGGCTGCACTTTCAGGACCGTACGTTTAGGATCGCATCTTTAGGACCCTAGTTTTTTGTGACATCGCCACCTACTGGATTGGATGACATTGTAAAACTGCATTACTAGGACCGCATTTCTTTTCGGCAGCGCCACCTACTGGATTGGATGGCACGGTGAACTGCATTTCTAGGACCATATTTAACAACGCCACCTACCGAATTTAATTATATTGTGAAAACTTCAGTTGCAGGACTGGATTCCCAGCGCCACCTACCTGATTGGATGATATAGCGGAGACTTTTAGGAGCTTTTTTTTTTTTTTCAAATTGTGCTTTTTGATGTAAAACGTACCAGAAGTTAAAGTGTGAAACACCTGTTGTGAGTAACAGTTTTAAATTAAAACAAATGAATTTACAGATAAAAAAAAGAAATTAAAAATGTTTCTTAACTTTACACAAATGAAAAAAATGAGTGCCTTAAAAGACTTGCATTTCTTGAAAAATACTGTATATGGATGAATCCCCTTGGATTAAACTAATTAGCTCAGTATCAGGACAAATACATTGAAATCAAATGTAATCAGCATATGCAGTAACTAATTTAAAACCAGTTTGTAAAGGATGTAGAGAGACATGACAGAGGATTTATTCAAGAATGTACATTTATTTAGACTTCCACACACAACAGCCACAACAGCACAAAAACCATTTGTTATGCAATTACATTTAAATTAATATTTATTATAATAAAAATATATTTTACCATGTTTAACTGTAATATATATTTCTGGTTTAAACTTATGCACTGTTAGGAGAACCAAAAAGGACACCCAACTGCCAGCTGCAAATTTTTAGGTATATAAGAGCAATACCCACCTATTGAATGGTCTCCCTTCTTTCCTAGATTTTTTGTCAATTTTTCGACTAAATTATTCTACTTCACTGACATAGAGAACAAGCACTGATGGGTTAATGTAAATATCAGTAACAAAAAGTTTCTCTGAGCATTGTGTCAAAATAAATCATATTCTGACCTGTAATTATATTTTTTGCTAGAAAGGTAGACCTGCTCAGCATCATCTGAAGACAAACCCCTCAAGACCCCCAGAGCATGTATGATGGCCTATGAAAAAATGATTCATTTAAATGAACTAATATACCACCACTGAACAGCAAATATCATTATACATGGGTCGATAAATGAGTAACACCCAGCATGCAATTTATATACAGTAGATTTTGTAAGTGCCTTATTTGGTCTGGCATACCTCTGGAAAGAGAACATCACAGATAAGCTGCACTTCATCTGTAAACCTCAGTTTTGTTGGTGTCCTGTGCAGTACATCTTTAAGATAAGCAAAGGGATATCTTGCTCTTCCTCACTGTCTATGTAGACAGGCACCTGGAAAGATGCTTGCTTACGCAACCACTTAGAGGGCTTCCCGTTGAGTACACCCTATGGGCAAACAATGGTATAAAAACAATTATTTAGAGAAACGTATTACACTAAAGACAAAGATGGATAAATGTGAAGATCGGTGAAGTACCGTCAAATGCTCCTCAGACCCCTTTAACTTTACAATAAAGTCGACAATTCTTTTTTCCTCTGTTGTGGAACAGCCTGAATGTGAAGTGGGATTTCCTCAGAGATAGCACACTTTTTTGGCACCCTGTACACTGGCTGAAGTTTTCCTTGGAGCAAGTTTCTGGCCTCATCGGTCCAGAAGGCAAACCGCTGATTAAAAATAACAAGATTAATCTAAAATACTGCATAGCTTTTCCCTACACTACACTACCTTACAGCTGCATATAGCATGAAACAACTATTGCAAATATTTCCTATTTATCTTAAGATGACGATGACAGTCATTATACTTTATTATACATTATCCAGCAAACACATATGATAACATCCAATATATATATATATATAAAATGGAAAACAGCACATGAAATTTTTCAAAAGTGTTACAGAGGTGCCATACCCTTCTATTTTGAAGTCTTATAATTCATGATGTGTCCATTTTCTTCAAGATAAAGAGTATACAAACAAACATTTAAAGTGAGAATTTTTTTCTAACATTTTCTCTAAATCAGGGGTGTCCAAACTTAGTCCTGGAGGGCCAGTGTCATGCAAATTTTAGTTCCAACCACAATCAAACACGCCTGGGCTAGCTAATCAAGCTCTTGCTAGGCTTTCTAGAAACATCTTTACAGGTGTGTTGAGGCAAGTTGGAGCTAAAATCTGCAGGACACCGGACCTCCAGGACCGTTTGGACATCGCTGCTTTAAACAAACTTACCTCCTGGAATTCAATTGCCACACCGGTCACAGAGCAAAGGGTATACTGCAATAGAAAAGATGGAAAAGCTTTTATTCACAGTGTTGACAAAGGCTTGTTTATACTTAGTAAAAAACCTTAGACCTCACCATAAGCATAAAAACCCCACATTCATTACCACAGCTCTGGCGTGGCAAGCCCTAAAAGTAACAAAAAAAGATACAGATGAAAGCCACTGTCTATCTCTTGTAGTTATATTTGTTTGAAATAGCCATTTGTTTAGTCACAGCAACATCATGCCCAGTCTTCTCAGTCCAGTTTCCAGGATCAATTTGTTGTGCAAGATTTCTACAAAAAAAGAAAAGAAAAGGATAAGAACGCAGGCTGAGAATATCAGTACAGTCTATAGGAACGTAGGCAAAATATACCAGTACAGCCTATAAGAACACAGGCAAAATACACCAGTACAGCCTATAGGAACGTAGTCAAAATATATCAGTACAGCCTATAGGAATGCAGTCAAAATATATCAGTACAGCCTGTGTACTGTATCATACAGCATGTGTACTGTATCATACAGCATCTCTTCAATTCAGGCAGGGATCTCCCTTGTTGGATCGTTATATGCATCTTGAAAAAGAGAGAGCCTAATAGTTAGTGTATTTGGTAATTAAATAGCTGCATACTATGAATAATTTCTTAAGAATTAACAAATAGTTAGTTCATCACTTGCTAAGCAATAAATCTACAATAACAGACATTAGTAAGTAGTTTAAATACAGCTGCAGATGCTGTATTCTTTATTTATAATGCAATTCTTTTTTCAATAATGAAGTATTGCATTATTTACATACCAGTTATTTAAGAGTAATTGGTGCTTTAGTGATTAATGAACATGTATACATCTTATTTTTCAGGCATAGAGTAATAGTTACTCTGTAAATTAATAAATCTGGTATTAGCTCAACTTTTTAGTTTTGTGACCTAATCTAAAGTGTGGAATATTTATGATTTGTAGATCTCTTATAAATGACAAGGCTCAGTATCAAATGAAAAAAAATCTTTGCTATTTTTAAGTAAGAATAACATTACATTTAAAAAATTTAATTTGATAAAACATCAAAATATCACTATTTCGCAATATGATAAAACATTTTTAATGTTATGCTGTGGTTTAAACTGTACAGTCATTTTATCTTTAGATTTGTTTTTTATTTGATTTTGTAAAGTTTTATTTTTTATTGTTTTGTTTTAATCACTGTCATTCATTTGCTTAAATAATACTTAATTTTGTAATGAAACAAAAATAATGAAATGAAACATAAATAATTAACAAATACAAAAAAACAAGCAAGCACATCATAGAGGTGCTATGAATTCAAGAATACAGCTAGCATTTGTAACTGTATTTATAAACTGCTTAACTATGTCTATTAATGTAGATTTAATGCTAAACAAATAATAAAGTAATAAGTTAACCAGTTAATGCTTAATAATTTATAGTATGCAGTTTTTATAAAGTGTTACCCAACAGTTTGAGATAACCTCAGCGAAAATATTCCTATAGTTTGTTTTCAATTATATTGGCCATCACTTCATATTGGCCAGGTAGATAGACATTAACATGCCTACACAATAAACATAGATATTAATGTGTAGACATAATACATGATAATAAGACTCTATATGGTCAAGGCCTGATTTATACTTGGCTAATGTGATAAAACAATGAGTAGAAGACGTTTTCACACTTTTACAGAAAAATATAGGTAAATCTGAAACATCTCACACATCAACGTACTTTTTAAAATGATTAGCCGTTAAGTCAACACGCCATTAAATCAACAGTTTCATTAAACCATGGCCACGAATTGAGAACGTTGTAATATTTAATACAATTAGAAAATGTATTCCCAATTCGTGGGAATAATTGATTAATAGTTAGCAGCTCTCATTTTACCTGTGTAAACTTCTCCACACTTATTATTATTAGATTTTCTTCTGGAAAAAAATCGTCGCATATCGTAACATAACTTTCCACAATTTTTGTCCGAGACCCTTGAAACTGGGGTAAATCGTGCGGGCTAATCGGGCATTTTTGCATAAACTTTGCACAGTATAAAACAATAACAGTACTAAATAAACACCTTCTTTTACAGTTTAAAATAAAACCTAAAAGAAAATCGGTACTCACATTATTCTTGCCATCCATGTCGTCCATCTTATTAGAGCGTCTATGATCTAATCCGGCAGGTGGCGATGTCACAAAAAACTAGGGTCCTAAAGATGCGTTCCTAAACGTACGGTCCTGAAAGTGCAGCCACTCCAGTTGTGCAGGATCACCCTTCTCTGTCCCTCAAGTGGTTCAAAAGAGATAAATATCTAAAGAAAAATGTGACCTTTGATTTCCATAATTGGAAAAACAACACTATGGATGGATGTCAATGATTACAGGGGTTTCCAATATATCTTCTTTTGTGTTTAACAGAAGAAAGAAACTCAAGGCTTGAAACAAGTAAAGGCTGAGTAAATTCTGGCAGATTTTTCTTGAACTAACTTAAAAGTTCTTAAACACACTAAATAAATGAATAACTTACTAATAAATATTTAAAAGGGGTGGCACGGTGGCTTAGTGGTTAGCACTGTTGTCTCAAAGAAAGAAGGCTGCTGGTTTGTGCTGTCGCAAAGAAGGTCGCTGGTTCAAGCCAGTTGGCGTTTCTGTGTGGAGTTTGCCTGTTCTCCTCGTGTTGGTGTGCTCTTGTTTCCCCCACAGTTCAAAGACATGTGGTTTAGGTGAATTGAATAAACTAAATTGGTCATTGTGTGTGCGTGCGCGTGCGTGTGTGTGTGCGTGTGTGTGTATGTGTGAATCAGTGAGTGTATGGGTGTTTCCCAGTGCTGGTTTGTGGCTGAAAGGGCATCCGCTGCATAAAACATATGCTGGATAAGTTGGTGGTTCATTACGCTGCGGCAACCCCTGATGAATAAAGGGACTAAGCTGAAGGAAAATGAATGAAGGAATATTTAAAATCCTGTTCATTAACTGCAAAACAAGTACCTACTCTTCATTTTCTTCTGTTCCTATATCCATACAAAAAAAAACTCTTTTTGTTTGCATTCTCTAGTGTAACTGTGTAAGAAAAAACTTAAAGACAAACAACAATTCAACATACAGCATAGCCTCTATTACCTTACAATAATTCTGGATGTCTCTGATCAAATCTACTGGAACTGCGCGTAAGTAATTACAGCATAAAGTATATTATAGTATATGATTTAAAGTTTAAACTCTGACTCACAATCATATTAGTAACTTTTGTTGATGACACGATAATCTATTGTGATTTATAATGATGAAATACTACATTTTGATAATATCCAGTGGCATTCTGAAATTCTGGATATGTTTGTTCACATAATGCTGTGATTTTCAAATACTTTTTTTGTCCTAAAATATACATTATTACCTGTATCATTACCTGGACTACACTACCTGACAAAAAATCTTGTCGTCTAGCTAAATTTTAGAAGTAACAAATAATAACTTGACTTCTGGTTGATCATTTGTTATCAGAAGTTGCTTATATGAAAGGCAAAGGCCTCTAGATTACGCTTATTTTACTAAAATAAAATATGATTACGCATTGATTTTTAACTATTTAATTAAGACAGCAAGGTCACCTGTTGCTTAACAGAAATAATGTACAGTATAGAATATAGTCATGGTGCACTGGAAAAATAATTAATATTGTGTTTGACTCCCGTGATCTTGGAGGTCTGCATCCATTCATCCCTGCGGTGACTCAAATAAATTATTAATAAAGTCATCTGGAAGAACAGAGAAAGTGTTCTTGCAGGACTCCCAGAAATCATCGAGATTCTTTGGATTCATCTTCAATGTATCCTCCTTCATCTTACCCTAGACATGCTCAATAATGTCTGGTGACTGGGCTGGCCAATCCTGGAGCACCTTGACCTTCTTTGCTTTCAGGAACTTTGATGTGGAGGCTGAAGTATGAGAAGGAACGCTATCCTGATGAAGATTTTGCCCTCCCCTGTGGTTTGTAATATAATGGACAGCACAAATGTCCTGATACCTCAGGCTGTTGATGTTGCCATCCACTCTGCAGATCTTTTGCACGCCCCAATACTGAATGTAACCCCAAACCATGAAATTTCCTTCACCAAACTTGACTGATTTCTGAGAATCTTGGGTCCATACAGGTTCCAACAGGTCTTTTAATTATTAAGTATTTGTAATGTTTGAGATGGAGTTCAACAGACAATTCATCTGAAAAATCTACCTTCTGCCACTTTTCCAAGTGATCAACAAGAAGTCACGTTATTATTTGTTGGTCTTACAACTGGGATCAACAACAAGACTTTTGTCAGGTAGTGTATGTATCATCCCTGAACATTTTAGCAATACGGCTATCATTTTGACACTAGCAACTGATACCCAGACTACTTTTAGTAAGTAAAATAATGTTTTCTTTCTGAAAGCTGCTTTAAAAGGATATGCATTATAAAAATCACTATATAAATAAACTTGCACTTTAATTTTAAGCTAATTTAAAGCATTTAATATTTTTTAAAAACACACTACAAAGCTTGTTTTTTGTGCCCTTACTTGTGTCTGTTATTTAGAATAATAATATATACCAATTTAGCTGCACAAAGTGAATAGAAGTGGGTAAAACTCAGTGTAAATAACAAAATCCATTGGCACCAATGATGTAGTGGTTAGTGTGCTGACACATGGCACTCTGGTGTTCACGGCGACCTGAGTTTGATTCCAGCCCTGAGGTCCTATGCTGATTCTTCCCCTCTCTCAGCTCTCCACACTTTCCTGTCCATACTCTCTACTGTCCTATCAATTAAAGGTGAAAAAACACCAAAAATAATTATAAAAGATGAAACCCCAGCTTTATTTAGCTGTTTCTCTATCAGAGACAAATGCAACCAAAGGGATCCTGGTCAGAACTAAAACTTTATATGGGCATTACTGTAAACAAGCTGGAATAATGTCATTTGTGAATACAAAAACAAATAAAGTGATTTTTTTTCCCAAAAGATTGAGAGTAAACAGAATTTCTTCTGCATTAACTAAAACAAACACTGCATTTCTAGAATGGGCTTCTGTATCTGCCCAAGAAGAGGATGCTGTTTGTGGGGTTGTGCCTGATGAAGAACATGAAGGGGTGATCTGCAATGAAATAATACTGAGGTTCTGGTAGGGGGACAAGACTAGTTGTAATATACACGCATGTAGCTGCTGCTGCTTCAGTTCCATCCTCATTGACATCAACAAATGCCTTGTGAATCACTGCTGAAAGGAAGAGACCCCCATTACTGCTCATGCCTGTCAGATCAGCTTTGGTTTCCTGGAACACAGAGCTCATGCCCATCTTTTCCAATGTTTCTGATAGACAGCTCTCAATCTCCAACTTGAACTTTGGCAGACGGACAATGACCGAACCCTGTGTGTCCATTTTGTCTCTGTTGGTCCAGTCAAGCAGCTTTTCAAGAGTCAACTCTTTCTCCAGCTGTCAGATACACACACACACATAAGCAAAATTAATAAATTAAATAAAAGACATACATACACAAGGAATTCTGCTCACAACATTTTGCTGACCTTGAGAAGAGGATCAGATCCATCCTTAGTTTCGTCTGGAAGAAGGATCAACATGCTGAGCTCCTGCTGTGTATATTGTAACTCAAGCACCTGCAGTTTATTCTCTGGGAGGCATCTG